>NC_081778.1:30991128-31016128 GCF_963082965.1 Carassius carassius
ATAAAATAATCTGAATGTTTCTTTCAGCTATCAGTTTTTAATTCAGCTTTGATCACAGGAATATTACATTTTATAATATATGCACATAGAAAACAGCTTTTTTAATTAATAATAATATTTCACTTTTTTCACTATTTTAAATCTAATTTATAATAATCGGAAATGTTTCTCGAGCAGTAAATCATCATATTAAAATGATTTCTGAAGATCATGTGACACTGAAGACTTACATCTTAATACAGCTTTACATCCCAGGAATAAATTACATTTTAAAACATATTACAATTGATATCACTTATTTTAAATTGTAATAATATTTCACAATATTTACTGTATTTTTAGTCAAATAAATACAGCCTTGGTGAGCAGAAGAAAACTTAATGAATGGTACTTTTTCAGCCGTGGTGTATATATTCAAGTATATTATTCATAGACATTAAGATCTTGAATCTGATGTTAACTCAATGTTATATTGTGTCCAGTACAAAAGTGAAATGTAACTCTTGTTTCCTGGCTAAGGATGTTTTCTCTATTTTTCGGCTCTAGCTGTTTCATTTGCAGGTGCATGTCTATATATCTTCCTGTTGTAATTTGGTAGTTATTTTCTCCCCCAGTCTTCCTGCAATCCCATGATCATGCATTATTTTCATTTGATTTATTTTAGGTCCCTTCTCCATACCGCCTGTTAACGCTGATGGAGGGACAGATCATTCTGACTCATGCGCATCTCTGGCATATTGGAGCATCTAGCCCTGGAGAATTAGGCCAGATTTGCCACACTTCACATCCCTGATGCTCATTCCCTCACGGTGCACGAGAGCGATTGTGAACAGAGTCTCATTATACCACCGAGGCACAATGAGAGTGGAAATCTTGGCACGCTTTGTCTTTACAAACCCAGCAGGCTTTTCAGACAGAGTTCAGATGTGTGTAGTGCTCTTTGTCTGATAAATACGCCCCAGACTGTATAATTGTGCTTTTACGGTGCTTACAAGACCACCCAGACGCAAACCTACACTTACCCAAAATGTCAGCACTGCTCTTTTGTTGTTTCCTTCAGGAAATGCAAATCTATATTTTCCTCTATTCTTTGAGTTCATTTCTTCTGCCTTTGCTTTCTTCTGATTTTAAATAACTGCGTACTTCTTTACAGTTATTCATCAGGAAGTTGTCTATGAGCATATTTGAGAAGTTGCAAGATAAACCATATATATGCAATTATGTAATTTTTGTGATTAATATTAAAGTAAAAATATATATATATATTTTAGCAATTGCATAGAAATGCTTAAAATTGAGTTCTGTAGAAGCCACCAGTCGATGGTTGCAATTTGCTTATATTATAATATTTTGCAATGTACATCAAATATATCATTACACAGTGATATTCAATAGTATTATATTGTACTAAAATTATATTTTGATTCCATCATTTACAATGCTTTGTTGGGAAATGTAGTTTGTTGATGTATTAGGGTTGTTATAGTTAATTAACACACACACACACACACACACACACACACACACACACACACACACACAAATGTTTAAAAAAAAATTAAATATGCAAAAACTTAAACCATTTTATTTCAGCTATTTGACAAGGAAATACAAATGTAAAAAGCTATAGACATATTTTTAAAAAATGACAAAAACATAAAATGACAAACTATATATATATATATATATATATATATATATATATATATATATATATATATATATATATATATATATATATATATATATATATATATATATATATATATATATATATATATATGATATAAATAAATATTAAATAAATATAACTGGAGTACTGGCTACTGAAAATGATATATAAATTAAATATAGTGCTTATTAATTTAGTGTTAATTAATTTAGTTTATTATTTTATTAAGTTTATTAATATTTAATTAGTTTCTAATTTTAGATTTTCTGTAATATATATATGTGTGTGTGTGTGTGTGTGTTTAATATATTAAATTGTAATGTATAAACATTGTAAATGGAATGTGATTCTCCTCTCAGCTGGTTGATTAAGACTTTTTTTAAATAAAAATGGATGGGGAAAAAATGCACCAGAACCAACACCGAAACAGTGGATGCTGACTTTTGCTACTTTTATACATGCACATTTCAGTATTTAAAAAAGAAGGGCTGAGTCAGTCTGTGAATCCTGACATCACTGATATCACACTTGGAGATAAATTTGCGTAGGACCGAGACAAGGATTGCAAACATGATCTCTGGGCCCGTCCACCCCAGAGCAGCTGTGGGAGGAGAGGAGCGGTTTGATAACCAAACGTGTGAAAAAACTATGGACAGTGCCAAAGACAGGATGTCACAGCAGGCCACAGCGTTTGATCGTCAGGAAGAGAACTGCTGTTTCATTCACATATGTGTCTGAAGAGAGGAAAGACACAGAGAGAGGAGAAGAGGAAGAGGCGAACCGGAGCAGCCCCACAAAATACCATCAACAGTTCTTTTCACACTGTGATGAAATATTATTACAGTTTCAAATAGCTGTTTACTATGTGAATATGTTGTAAAATGCTATTTATTTCTGTGATGCTCCGCTGTATTTTCAGCATCATTCCTCCAGTCTTCAGTGTCACATGATCTTCAGAAATCATTCTCATTTGCTGCTCAGGAAACATTTCTGATTTTTGCCAATGTTGAAAACAATCGTGCTGCTTCATATTTTGTGGAGACTTTACATCTTATTTTTTAGGATTCTTTGATGAGCAGAGAGTTCAGAAGAACAGCATCTATTTAAAATAGAAATCTTTAGTAATATTATACATGACTTTACTGTCACCTTTTATTAATTTAATGCATGCTTGAAGAATAAAAGTATTGATTTTGTTTGAATGATACTGTATTCTGATAATGTGAAATGGTGGATCATGCGGTTCTGTTATACTCATTAATTTAGCATTACAGCTTGTAAATTAAAATTAAATTAAATTAAATTAAATTAAATTAAATTAAATTAAATTAAATTAAATTAAATTAAATTAAATTAAATTAAATTAAATTAAATTAAATTAAATTAAATTAAATTAAATTAAATTATGCATTTAGCAGACGCTTTTATCCAAAGCGACTCACAGTGCGTTCAGGCTAACAATTTTTACGTATCATATGTATCATTAGCTTCAAATTGAAAAATAAAAAGATTATTTAAGTTAAATGTGGTTAAATATTTAATTATAATATTATATAAATATATTTCTATATACCTTTTTACATGATTGTTTTATGATTAAAACGTTTTAAAGAATAGCATGCATTTGAAATATAAATTTCTTTACTGACATTTTTGATCAATTTAATGTATCCTTGCAAAATAAAACATTAAAAAAAACTTTTTTTTTTTTTAGAAAATTTCATTTTCAGGACTAACTGTACACAATCTACTGGTGTATTGTTCCAAAGAATAGTAAAAAAAAAACAAAAAAAAAACATTTCCTTATTTTTTTAACCCTTTTCTTCCTAACGCATGAATCCACTGTGGTATGTAATGTCCATTTTTGACCACCCAATCAAATCCTGTTTGATGAAACTAAGTCCCGCCCTCTATTTTTCATATTGAATATCCTGTTTCACATGGAAATACATTTCATTGTGAAAGTAAATTTGAGGTGCACTGGTGCATTTGACTGAAGTGCTTTCCATGTTGTGTACATGCTTTCAGAATAACAGGCCCATGAGTGAATATGTTGAAATGAGAGAGAAAATGGTAGGATTTCCCTGCACTCAAGACTTTCACCAACAATCAGTTAGTTAATTTGCTTTCCATTTTGCACAAATTTTATTAAGCGACCGAGTTGAGTGTTTTTTAACAACACTAAAGACTGGAAAGAAATCTAAGACTGATGAGTGTGTAATAATCAGCTCTGTGCCGGGATGCAGCGCTCACTCAGTATTTTGATTTATAGCGTAACAGTTGAACCGTGCAATCTTTTTAATTTCCAATGACATCATCTACAGGGTTTCCACACCTTCAACACTTATCTGGTTTGGGAAATACTGGAGCAGTTTGCTGTGATTACTGGATAAGGATTTTAAAAATATAAAAGTTATGTAGAGAAAGAGGAATTACCAATATTTCATATAGATGTAGTCATTACTGGTCAAAAGCTTGAGATAAGTGTGATTTTATTTTATTTATTTTTTTGTAATGCTTTTCAAAGATCAGATTTATTTGATTAAAAAAATTAAAAAACAGTAACGTTGTGAAATTTTATTCATTTTATTAAATTAATATTTCAGAATATTGTTAAATATTATTATTATTATCAATTTAAAAGAACTGTTTTCTATTGTAATATATTGTAAAATACTGTGATGCACAGCTGTATTTTCAGCATCATTCCTCCAGTCTCCATCTTCAGAAATCATTCTAATGATGATTTGCTGTTCAAGAAACAACTTATTGTTATCAATGTTGAAAACTATTTTTCTTAATGTTTTTGTGTGTGTGTGTGTGTGTGTGTGTAAAGATTTTTCTGGAAACTTGTATGCATTTTATTTTTCAGGATTCTTTGATGAATAGAAAGTACAAAAGAACAGCAATTATTTTAATACGTTTTTTTTTTTAACATACTTTATGTCTTTACTGTCACTTTTATTTAATATGATGCATCCTTGCTGTATAACTTTCAAATTTATCCTGATTTCCACAAAAATATTCAACAGCCCCCCTCTTTTTTTTTGCATATAGCTATCTATGTGATATTCAAACAAAACACAAATGGAAACAGTTTTTCAGAAATAGGATTTTATTAGGATATTCTCTGTAATAAATCTTTGGGTGGAAATCTAAATTCTTTATAGAAACATATACAGATTGACTGTAAACATGCAAGAGAGAGATTTCGGGGGCTCTGGAAGACTGTATGTATCTTGGATGTTGGGGATGAAAAAGTTTGAAAGAAGAGATATTACAGTTCTTTCTCAGACCGGGAGAGTTCCATTACGACAAAGGAGAATCAGTGTCTGATTGATGCATTCAGACGGGAGGAGCTTCAAAGGTCTCCTTCAATATGAAAACACATCAGCGTCTCCCACACGTCGAGTGTGTGTCCACCCAGCAGGTCTCTAGCTGTTACGTCTTCCTCTACTTTGCTGAACACTGTACTTTTGTGAGTTAAGCACAGAAACAGCTTGATCAAGTGCATACTGAACAATGCTCCGCCACAGGAACTGTCATTTGCACTGAGAAAAAATGTGCAAACAACCATAATTTATCAACAATGTAATCAAAGTAACACCCATTGATGTAGTTTACCAAACAAGGGAATGAAATCAAGCTATTTGCATGCTTAGGTTATTGGTAAAAGATAGCTGGGGACAAAATTGTTCCAAACCCAACCCTGTTGAAAAAAACGGCATATGCTGGTTAGGTATGTTTTGAAGCATGGTTGATGGTTTGAGCTGGTTTAAGTTGGTCATGTGCTGGTCATAAGCTGGTCCTGAGCAGTAGCTGGTTTTTTAGGAACAGCTTAGGACCAGGTTAAACCAGCTCGAACCAGAAGCCATGTTTTAAAACATATCTATTAGCATATTAGCATATGCTGACCCCCCTTCCCCACCCCCCTCAAATAAGCGGCTACAAAGAGTATTGTTTTTTCAATGACTTATTCTTACAATTTTATTTTTGGTCCACTTCAGAAATTAATATTTGGATGCAATATTTAGAGCAGAGTTTTGGCCAAAATTTAATTAGCACAACATGCATCTGTCATAAATCAGGCCATTCTAAAATATACAGGGGGAAAAAAATATAAAAAACAATGGAGAATGTGTCGATTAGAAATATGTTATTTACTGGAAAAATATTCATAAAAATATGCTATTTCACCCAATATAATATTTCCTTAGCAACATGCTAATGTCACACTCTGTGAACATTATTCTCTCAAGGCGGCTCAATAGGGTTTGGAACTTATTGATCATCAGTATGCAGCAAATTTCTTTGGCATAGGTTAAAGATCCTCAAAATCAGGTTGTTTGTTTTAAGGCCCAATTTCTTTGCATACACTCAGTGTTAAAAAATATGTTTCATAAAAGTATATATAGCTCTCACTCTGTCACTTTCTCCAATTCAGTGCATTAATATCCCCACAGGGGTCCTCTGTGTGTTTGATTCAACGCCTGCGTTTCAGGAAAAAAAAAGGCAACACAAACTAAACTGGGACAGTTGGGAAATGAGGTACACATGGTTCATTTAACACTCAAGCATCGGTTTCCCAGCCCCAGAGAAAAGCTTAGTGGTTTTCAATGTAAAGTGATTCATACGTTCTTCAAGTTATGCTCAAAAAATAATACTAATTTGTGAACAGTTTTAACAAGACGGAAAATTTACAGAGAATAGGAGGTTTCATTATTTCATTACGTCATTATCGCCCCCTATACTCTATAGTGCACTAGTCTGACATTATTAAATGCACTCATTCAATCCCATAATGCACCACAATAATGAGTGTTTAGGCCGCTACAGAATAGCCATGCAATGTGAGAAATGCAGCAAATGAATTTCCGAGTCTTTATAGAAGTTGGAGTCCAAAGCCACATTCAGTGTCCGAATTCACTATTTTGTTTTAATTTACTCCTTCGAGTAGACTATATCAGTAATGTGATTTTGTCAATAGTGAATGAGGGTATAGGGGGCTATTAAGACAAAGCCACAGTGTAGGTCATGAAAGGAAGTGTCGGTTTGCAGCTTCATGTGTAACTTACACAAAATAACATGAATGTCCTCGTACTGGCTGTGATAAGCCAAACAATATCTTAAATACTCTCATGTAAAATAAATACAGCATAGTCTCAGCATAATTGGAACACGGATCCAGAAAGTCTTGGGTTTAGTTAGCGTGATAATCAAACAGTAGACTCTTTAGGACCCTCCTGAGCTGCGTTCCTGCAACTGTAGAGCCACTTTATGACCCGTGCATTTCTCTCGATAATGGACACACCTGTAGGGATCTGTTCTGCAAGCTCCTCCTGGAAAAGCCCATCACCGGAGTGTCGGGAAAACTCGCTGGGCTCGGAGCCGCCACCGCCTCCGATGCTCCTCAGTAGCAGCGATAGCGTGTCAACTGAACTGGCCCCAGTTAGAAAGTTCTCCGGTCCGAGCCTTTCCACCAAATCCAGTTCCAATCCACAGTAGTCGAAGAAGCGTTCCTGCTCGGACATGGCTAGTGAGCAGCGTAGTCGCAATTCTGACTTGGAGCGTTTCATATCGGATCGCATCTGAGGAATGACTGGCTTCCATGGGTCCATTTCGTTATTGTTGGGATTCCCCGTGGTGTTTCGTAAACTGTTGATCATGCAGTTCTTTGATTGTTTCTCCTGAAAGCCAGTGTTGTTATATTGCATCTCGGCCGTTGAATGCTCTCGATCTGATTTGCTCGATCGTCTAGTCTCGTTCCCACCATCGACAGTGTTTTTGTCATTGGACCAGGACATTCTTGAATCCCCGTCTCGAGATGAAGAAGCCTTCTCCTCATTTATCACCATTTTCTGAGTCTCGTTACCACCGTTCTTTTCGCGCATGGATCCCTGGAAGAGCCGTCGTACAAAGCTGTATCCCTTGACCTCTAAGCTGCCGCTTGCATTTTCACCACCGCCATTGGGAGTCTTGCAATCTTTCTTCTGTCTGTAAATGACCAGGGAGTCTGGACGCAGCAGGCGCTTGCCGTTGCTCCTGCGCATTATTGGAGCACTACGCGGGGCGACTAATGGAACAATGGTTGGAGTTCTTGGAGAAGGTATGGGAGGCTTGTTTGCAATGTCGCGATTGTTGGTTTCCAAGTCGGATTCATTCCGACAGTTCTCTTTCCTGGAATCGTCTTCATTTTCATCCCTGGAGAACAGCGGTGCAGAGAAAGACATAGTTTTATTTCGAGGCGGGAGAACGGGTGTTGAAGGAGTGGATACGGTAAAGTTGCGACGGGGCACCGGTGGAGGGGTTGCACAGGGCACTAAAACAGGCTCCTTCTTTGTGTTGATGACCTGTTGACTCTTGACATACTTTGCCTTGTCGGCTTCCAGACGCTCTACAGCACTGACAGAATGACCCCTGCTTCCGGCATCCATCTGTCTGCGCAGGTATTCAGGCCCCTTGTTCAGGAGCCGCAGCGGAGAAGGTGAACCAATGGGAGTTAAAGGCTTCATTTTGTAGTTCTGGAAAAAAACATCCAAATAAAAAGGACAAAGCAGCTGCCTTGCTCTATAAAGAGAAGGAAGTTGTCTGGAGATTAAACCACCGGTCTGATGCTTCTTCGAGAGCTGACGTGTCTCTGAATATAGATGCTTTTAGGGATCCATTTATAGGACCCTATGGATATAGATTTCTATGCATTCTGTGAATTTGTGAGGATAAAGCAACAGACCGGTTGTTGGGATTTGCAATACTTAGTCTCTTTACTGGGTTTTTTTGGAAAAGGGACAAATCGATATCTCCATGCAATATTTATACAGGCATTTGGATAAACGGGCAGGGCATGGGGAAATCTTTTTTCAGCGATCCTCAAATCCCAAATGAGATGTTCTCTTCACCACAAAGCATCAGAAATAGCTGCCAGTGCATTTTTTCTTTCTTGTTTGGTCCTTTTTAACTTCCTTTCTGTTGAATGTTTCAGAGAAGCTGGTCTTGGGGGAAGAGAGTTAATGAGCTCGATTATTTGCTTTTTGATATACGTCTAGGGTCTCTGGGTTAGGCTACTATTGTCCTGCGGTGTTATGGTTGAGTTGACCTATACAGCTGGCACTGGGCACTTCAGAGTTTGATAGACAGAGGTCCTGCCCTTCTTCTGCAATACCTGGAGACCTGTGGAAACAAAAGACAAAGTTAAGTCTTTTCAGCTTTTCTCAAGGGAGATCGGAACTCCCAAGGCGTAGGCCACATGGCAGTGGGAACAGAAGTCCCTGTAGCTTTTTGTGAGCCGATGGAGTTGGCAAAAATTAATGTCTGGGGCCACTGGCAGTGCCATTAGCTTATGCATGCATTGAGTTGACTTCACAGTGCTCGCCTATTGAACTAGTCCTAAATAACAGTTCACTCGTACAAATGTGCTGTCCTGCACAAATTTAATGGGGTATTTTTTTTAGCTCTTAATGAATATCCTTAATACATGACATACACTGTGAAGTCTGGATTGATGTTGAATGTTGCAAATGGAATTTTGCCCATTTACCCTCAGATGCATTTAGAAAGTCTATTATGGGAAACTGTGAGCATGTGCATTCAGACTGCAGAGGTAATGGCCTTCACCATCAGCATTAGCTTAACCCACATGCCACATTTGCATTCCTTGAAGGCTTTGCTAAATAATGCATGACTGCGTCCATATTTTAGAGACCCCAATATCAGCTTATAAAAAACATTCCTTTAAGACTTAAGACTGCATTTCATTTTGAACACACTGCAGTGGCAATTACAACTCTGCATGGTTTTAGTACCTTGAGTACAACAACACTAACAACTCAAAGAATATGATAACAAAGCAAGAATTCTAGCTTAAAACAATTTTGCTTGCATGGTTGATTCTGAAAGGAAAGACATTCGAAACATGACGCATCAAAGTGCTATTTTTGTACTCCCTCGCAGGAAAAAAGACAACAACACACAGCGTTTTCAAGTGAATATGTCCCTGTGACCTAGTAAATGGGAATAAATACAGAACTGTGGTTTGTTTGCCAGTTTCACTATGAAGAGCAGCAATTTACTGCAACTAAAAACAGGTGTGTGCTGCTAAATCGCAAGCTCTAGTTTTCTCAATTTTCAGACTAAATAAACTACAAAGAGAAATCTGAAGGAGAAAAAAATCCCTGACATAAGAGACCCCCATGCAATTATTTAAGATGACTTTCTACAGTACAACTACAGCACCTCTCATGTACCTCGACCCCCTCTTTGAAGCCCTTCACTATAAATCCAGTCGAAAGAGGAACTGCAACATTTTCCAGATGTTACACAGTCCGGGAAAAGCAGCGCTTGTTTGGGAAAGTTCCGGGAACGAATTCTGAACAGGTGTTGAGCATAAGATGGAGCTGAATTAAGGGACTTTCAGAAAGAAGTGTGCAACAGGGGGTCCAAACTCAGAAAACACCACTAATTCAGCTTAAAAGAGACTTTAACTTTTCAGCCTTCTGGTTTGATGATATTTAAAATATACATTTGCTCTGAATTGGTTTTTATGAGATGAACCACCAGCCAAAAAGACTCAAAATGTGTAAAAAAAAAAAAAAAAAAAAAAACTTCTAAAGAACAATTTCTTTTTCATTTATATGCAATGCATAATAAAAAACAAATATGTGTATTTAGTAAAACATTATAATACATTAAAAAAGCCTTCTAGGGTCTACCGTAAACATGTTTTAAGCGATATTTTAGTAATGCAAATGAAAAACTGAATCAAAGTTTTGAATCCATTCATTAAAAAATTATACTTTTAACAGACTCCTGGCAATAAATCAAACTAACCCTAATACTGTTCTTGCTATTGAAGTTTAAACCAGAGAATCTATTCAAAGACTATTAAAACAAACCCTACAAGTTACAAGGGTTTGTGCAATACATTGCGAATATTAAATATATTTCCCAGCTCTATTAGCCAGTATCTACTACAATTTGAGTTGCACATTACCATAATCTTCAGGATAACCTGTCATGCCAGTGTAATCGAAATATGATGCACAAACTATGACACAGTAGTATGTTTCATAATAAGCACACATTATTATTATTAGCCTCGTCTACATCTCTATGCGCTCATGGCTATAATTGGCTTGCAAATGTATTACCTCACTAATATAGATCTTTCCAAACCAGTGTAAAAGCTATTTGAATGCTGGGTCACTGTGTTAGGACAGAGATAGGGCTAATAAAAGCCAAGCAGAGGCTTGAATTAGAGATTTACTGACTGATAGAATAAAACAAACCTCTCCAAAACTGAGCAGAACAACTGCTTAAATAATAAAGTAAACATTAAATAATAACTAGGTAAATAAAAGCCACTAATAACTAAATTATTTGGCGGATATGTACTATAAATGGTGTGCAATTGAGTCATTTCCTCTGAGTTGATTCAATAATGCAATTGACTGATTCACACAGATGACTCCTGTGATTTGATTCAGTCTGAATCGGTTCGATTGATTCATTCAAAAGAACCACATCAATGAACTTGACATTTAATTTGCAAGCTTATGACTCATCTAAAATATAAAGTCTGACACTACACTAAAAACATGAAAACAAATCAAGATTTTAAACATATTAAAAGATTTTTAAAGGTGAAACATTTCTGTTTGTCAAAACATTACAGCTCCACGTTTCATCACTGTACAGTTACTTCACACGTTCACAGCACAACCCAGAGCATTTGCTCTTTTACAATGGGCTGTATAACTCTCATTGGCTTTAAAGAGGCAAGTTAGTGACATGAATCTCTGTCTGTGCTCCTCTCTCTTTTAAAGGCTGAGCTGCACCGTAATAGCAGCGCTCTTGGGGGCTTGTAATTAACCCCTGCAAATCCAGCCTCCTCTCATCTCTCTGGCTTTCATGCTGGTTGGTATTTCTTAAACGTTAAAAAATATGTAACGTAAAATATAATAACGTTAAAATGAGATTTTAACAATTATTCAATTGTAAACTATTTAAATATTATAATTTAATATATGATTTATAATTTAATATGAATTAATACATTCATTAAATAAATAATAATAATAATAATAATAATAAACTTATTTTAGTAATATTTTCATTACTTTTTAGACATTAGAACTTATTAACGTATTATTTAATAAGTTATTAGATGAATAATAATCGTTTAATCTCAATTCTATCTTGATTTCATACTTGGAAGTCAAAATCGTTCTTAAAAAAAATTAAATTCAGCCCTAGTTCATGAAACATTATCCATGAATTTCAGGATATTTAATTGGAAAATAACTATGCTAAAGTTTTTTTGAAAAGTTATTTTTTTTATTTTTTGGAAGTTACATTATTAGATTTAACCTAATATTTAATTTTTTTATTATGAAGACCAATATTTTTTCCCTTTGGGATAAATATTAAAATGGTTTTCATATATTTATTTTATTCCAAAGATCAAAATACTTCACTGCTTGGTTTAGTCAACAACAACATCAACAATACTATGCAAAAATAATTACTTTAAATTTTTAATTTTACTTTAAAAAATGGAACAATTAAAAAAAATACATATTCTTTTTAATTTTATTTAATTAAAAAAATCTAAATATTCCATTATATTTGATTCTTTTGGAATAATGTAAATAGTTCCAGACAATAAAAAATATTATTTATAGTCTGATGCCATAAATTTAAACTGAAAGTTATTGCATCCAGTTGAGAAAACGTTAAAGCTTATGATTAAAAGCACCCGCAAACAAAGCAGAATGTGTGTGTCCCACCCAGTCTGAGCAGCACAATTACATAAAAACTCCCATATTGCACTCCGATATAAAACATCCATCACAGGCCAGCTCCTGCATTATTTATCTGCGCAGACAATAGAGGCCTCTGGCTGTAGAGATAAGAGACTGGACTGAATGCTGCAGCTCATTAGAGAGAAAGACAACACGTGACAATAAACTCAACAGAGGTAGCACAGACCTCTTGAGTGCCATTATGTAGTTGATGTATGATGTGTGGGGTCTGGACGGGCCACAGGAGGGTCACGAGGGACCTCTTTAAAACATTACAGACCCCCCAAACCCTCTCCAAATTATGAGGTGGACACTTAACTGACCTGATGGGTGTCTATTGTCATTCAAACTGGATGGGCGTTCACTCTAGACAACTGGGCACCGTTTACACCTGGTTTTAACAACATCGCTGATCTGATCACAGTCGGTCAGGGATGAATTCAGGTGTAAATGGGGTCTGGAATAGTTCATTTCATTATTATTATTTCAAGGTCGTCAGAAATGCATGTTTTCAGGTCAGTGTCAGAAAGCAATCAGGAACACATTTCATATGGAGAGCCAAAGAATTCAAGCAAGAAATGATATTGTGCAAAAAGAAAATGAGGGCAAAAAAAAGTGTTGTGCAAAAGTCACGTTCTGCAAAAACTGAGCAAAAAAACTTTTGAAAAGCTATTTTGATAACCGAGCACCTACTTTTTAAATTTCATTAAAGATTTAACAATTCCCCTTCAAAGTTTTCATTATTGGAAATAAAAAAGCAAAGTAAAATAAATAAAAACTTACTCCCATTACTGTAAACTGAATTGAAAGTAAGACTGTAACAATGTTGCTTTAAATTTAAGTTGTTTATTTTAATAAAAATGTCCATATATGATTATATATATACATATATATATATAAATTTAAATAAATGATTACTATACTAACATTTTATTTATTTATCTATTTATTTCAGATTTTTATGTGATATTCACCAGATCACATCACATTTCTAATAAACCTTCTAATAAATCTAGCATTGTATGATTGTGTGACAGGCCCTTTGGAAAAAAAGCATCTGCTAAATGCATAAATGTACACTTGTGGTTATAACAACAACAAAAGACTGTCTAATGACCTTACATTAACCACTGAGCTAAAACTCATCTTTAAATCCATATTCTCATATATTCTCACTATATGAGCCATAAAAGCCTGATATAACACATATGCATTTTTTTTAGTAAACATTTGATTTAGATTTTAGTTTAAATTAAATAGATTTGTCTGCCTGTTGTTCCACTGATATCATGCTTTACAAGGTTGTGTTGTGTTCAGGCGTTCACACATCACATCAGTGGACTTTACCCTACTGTTCCATTAGTTACGTCATAACCTCCTTTGGTTAACTTTTTTTTTTTATGCTCAGATGCCTGATAAAGGCAAAAAATACCCTCCTGTGAATGTGGACCTGGCATCTCCATCTAATCCATGCATGAGAGCTGGAATCCATCCATGGCTCTGAGCCGGATGTTCAGACAGGAAGTGAAGGAGTTGCCTTGAGAAGTGCTAATGGTTGTGCAAGTATTAAAGTGAAGGGAAAACACAAAGAGGCATGGAAACTTCTTGCTTTTCCTGAGCGAAATGCAAAGGTTTTGTGCATGCAATGACAGGAAAGGTGAGTTTCCCAGAATGAGGTTTAGAAAATCTTTTCCTGAGAAATAATGCATATGTGCATGGGAATATCTATTTGATATACATACTGTATATCTAGCCTATGCATGTTCATCTTTTTGTCTAAGCCAGAATAAGCCTTGACATTATGCTGTAAAAACCAACTTTGTCTTAACAGAAAAGACCTGGGTTCAACTGCTGCTGGAGATTGTCTAAATTGTTTTTCTTCTGCATAACATAATATATGTAATACATATATGAAACCTTAATGTAAAGTGTTGCCAAAATTGTATATGTAATATATAATAAAATAATTATTTTAATAAATAATAATACAAATATATTTTATTTATTTATTTATAAATCTTATATAATTTATTTAAATATTTATAAATGTTATATATTTTATTTATATATATTTTACATTATTTACATGCAAAATAAAATGTGTAGCCGGAATGCAGTATTAGACTCTTTGGATAAAAGTGTCTGCTAAATGCATAAATTGTAAATAATGCAATATTAAAAATATATAAAAATGAATTAAAAAAAAGATCAAATAATAAAATGATGCAAAAATTATATTAAATTATCTAAAAAAAAAAAATACATAGGGATGCTGCTGGAGATTGATTAAATAAAAGATTAATTTCTGAAGCCAATCCAAGTGTTCGCATTGCAGAACATTAAATCTGCCTAATTTTACTGAGCATATAAAGTTCACACAGGGAGTTCGGTCTATTTACTGTGCCCATAACAAAGGTTTGGCGTATGCAAACACCCCCTAATAAATGGCCTCTGACGTGAAATACTAATTTAATATATTCTGGCCATGTAATCTGATCTACATGCAGCCTTTTAAGAATCCACAAAAAAGTGTGTAGAAAGAGCTGCTCAAACGCTGATCAGATTATATTACGGATCATTTGGAAGGTTAAGTCTAAACTTGATTGTCATAATCTGCTCTCAGGGAACACAAGTGATAAAGTAGTTCAGTTTATTCCTCCAGTCAACACATTCACCAGCCTCTTTCCTCAGATGTTAGTGTGATGTGCCAGGCTCATGTTAAGGTCACCGCAGACACAAGTGTTAACGGAAAGGGTTCAAACAAACGTGACTTCTGGAAGGGGTCAGGGGTGACGGGGTGATGGGGGAGGAACGCCTGACCCCTCCAGTCATCCCGTCTAACCATCAGATGTAATGTGGCACAACAATCCTGAACCTGTTTTCACTCTATGAGAGCAAACACAAAACACTACCAGCGATAATGCATTGATTATCCATTGTGACCTGAATCCAACAACTGCCACACAAAAACACTTAACAAATCAATATGAATATATTATAATCTATGTATGCACAGAAAGAGACAAAGAGAGAGAGAGAGAGAGAGAGAGAGAGATTGTTTTATTTATTTAATCTTAATTTAACCTGGAAGTAAATTTAAGAAAGATATAATAATTCATTAATATGTTATAATATATATTATATATATATATATATATATATATATATATATATATATATAATGTTCCTGGTAAAAAAAGAATATTTAAATTAAATTAAATTATAAGTTAAATAAATTATCACTCTCTGTTTGTCAATATGAACTATTATAATATACATAAAAAAAATATTTTATTTAACCTTAATGCAATCGGGAAGTATATATAAGAAGAAGATAAAAAAAGCATATTTTTCTTCTATTTATTTGGTGCTAAAAACATTAAATATTTAAACAAGTAACATAATTTAAAGAAATTATCCCTCTCTATATAAATGACTCTAAGATTGTATATGTAATATATATAATAAAATAATTATTTTAATTAATAATACAAATGATATATTTTATTTATATTTTTATATATATTATATATTTTATTTATATATATAATTTTATAAATAAGAAAAAAAATTAGGCCCTTTGGATAAAATCTAAATGCATAAATGTAAATGTTAATATTAAATTGTAAATAATAGAATATTAAAAATATACAAAATTAACAAAAAAAATATTTAAAAATTCTTTTAAATTAAATATTTAAACAATTTAGATAATTTAAAGAAATTATCCCTCTCTATATATATGACTATATGAATATGAAAGAAAAAAATAACTTTTAATTACTATATGAAAATATATTAATTTTATTTTAGGCCAATTTACATTTTTCATTTTAATTAAGATGAACTGCTTGTGTGTCTATGTGTAAGTCGCTATGGATAAAAGTTCCTGCTAAATGAATAAATGCAAATATTCAAATAGAAATCTACTTTTATCACTTTTCTCAACTTAGAGAAAGCATTTAAAATTAAATTAAAATTAAAAAAATTAAATTTATTCATTTAGCAGACGCTTTTATCCAAAGCGACTTACAGTGCATTCAGGCTATCAATTTAAACTTATCATTTATTTATCATTTATTGCTCATATATCACTATTTTCGTATCTCAGATTGGCGAGTACATGATGACAGGAGTTTAATTTTGGAAGGAATCATTTCTGTACTTCTGAACTCCAAAATAAAGTGAAAACCAGACTCTCAATCATTGCTTTCTGCATAAAAGGTCATGTGATTTCCTGTAATTTCCTCTTGCTTCACACCCTCCTCTGAACTGTCAGTCTTCTCTCATTAGCCGCTTGTTTGGCTCCACCGAAATAAAGTCCCCTCCACCTCTGCAAGGGGAAAGATCAGGGCTCAGCGGCCCTGTCAGAACAATGTCTTGTGAGCGTGACAAAGGATGCCCAGGACAATTAATGGACGCATGACTATGAGCAACCCGCTCCCGCAGCTGTCAGCCGTCCCCTGAGTATCACAGCACCGGGATTTGTCCATTTAATATTAATAATGTATTGAGTGAATAAATCATGAAGGGAAAAAGACTAGATGACTACATAGGGAGCGACAAGCGACAATCAGTAGCCTCTAATTAGTTAGTGTTAACACACAGCAGACATTAACACTACAAATGCAATGATTTCTGTCGGGGAAATTATAGTTTATGTGATTGCACTCGAGGAGAAATAAAATAAAATAAAAAAAACAGATATTATATAATCTATTATTAGAAATGCTTGATCTCAGGGATGTGAAAGTGGTTGATGAGAGCTGCAGCCATCAGATCTGTTAATGTCCCGAGGCCTGATCTGACACTGGTAAAAAGCGTGCATTAAAGCATGCTTGTAACTTTAGCAGAGAACTTCTGGGGATGCTTGGGATCATGATTTGGATCGAATGCATTCAGCAACATGCAAAGACATTACTGTAGTTTGACAGTAGATCACACCACAACGTCTTGAAACAAATGCAGAGTGACATTAAAGGCTGCCGAGGAGCATCATGGCCCTCAGCATCATGCTAATGTTTACATTTCACATGCATCGGTGCGTCAGAGAGATGACACCGCCACAGACATGTGTTTATCTTATTTTGGGGTTTGGAAGACAATACACCAGTATGAAGAGACCTCACTTATGCTTCAAGGACAGGTGAAATCTCTGCGTTTGGTCTAGTTTTTCGGTGTTTAGACTGGTCAAATACTGCTGACTTGGTGAAAAGTTAGTGCATGGATTGCCATCTAACCTAAGTAAGATATTTAGTCGGGAAGTATTATGCATTGCCAAATCCATTTACACATATCTCCAGAAAATGAATGCTTTGAAGCCATACAAACTGAGAAAATACTTAATAGAGTAAATGGTAGCTGAGGTCATGCAGAATGCATCAACAATTTCCATTCTGAAAATGCAGTGTTTTGGTCAAAAAATGCCTACATAGGCTGCTGACTTTAACTCAGTATATTAACTGAACTATATGAGTTATCTGGTACATCATAAGCTCTTCATTCAACTGAGTAAACCAAAGTATGGGAATTTAGACTCAAGCAGTCATTATTATTGCAATTCGTTTTAGTGCCGCTAGAGGCGCGGGAATTACACAGTGTACCTGTAAGATTTAAATCTTTAAAACTCTCATACTAAAGAAATATATAAACATCTGAAAAATATTATATAACTACAATGATATTAAGTTAATGATAAGACAAATAAGTTATTACAGGCACTATCACACATCCATAAAAAATTAAAATCAGTCATTTTAGATTAATGTAGCCTATGTACTCAATTATCTAATTTATTAAAGCACCAAAACGTTTCGTTTACAAAACTAGCTACATTCACAAAGTTTCAAAACAGTTTGGCCATTTCTCATTTAGCCTATAAAATCAGTTTTTATAGACAAAAAAAAAACAAAAACACGGCACGCACTTTGCCCCATATATTCAGTATATCCACATAAACCTAACTAAATGCTGCAGTGATATCAATTATTTACTGAAGATAAAATAATAATACAATAATTAGGCTATCCGATTCACACGTAAACTGAATTTAAATTACGATGAAAAAAATGATCAAAATGAGATAATAAAATATTTAATGAAGATCAAAACTCAAGCCTATTCGTGTATACGCGCGACACGAAATTATACAAAAAATGACGCGATCTCGGATTAGAGAGACTGTGTGTGTAAATAATTTTGCGTTAAACATGGTGTGCTCGGATATTAGATATCATAGTCGTATGATGCGTGCTCTTACCGTGTGTCGTGATCCGTGTCCGCGTGTGAAAGCTGCTAGTCTCCGCGGCTCACTGCTTCTGAACGGAACACCGGAGGAGCGTCTGTGGTTCGTGGATGAGACCGGGATCATCCCACTGCGGTGGGCGGGCAGGTACGAGTGTAAACTGAGCCCCACCGCGAACACGACAGCAGAGGGACTGACTTAAACTACAACAGACAACATGCATGTGACATCGGAGCTTAAAGAGGTAGACTTCTGTAGAGTGCATTATATTTTAGTGCATTTCTCTGAGACCCTACATGCTACAGGGTTAAATCTGGATGTCCTGTACAGAGCACATTCAGGGCTTTTTAGAGGTTTGATCATAAACACACTTTCTCTTTGGTCTTTAAATGTGGTTGAACAGTCCAGGATTTTTTGTTGTTGTTGGAGGTGCTAATGGGGTGCTAAAAACTAATTAAATTGAGATAAAGTAATGAATGTCTGAGCTTCAGTTAGTAAGCATACAAATTAATGTCTTCTGTAGGGGACACCAGGACAAACGGATGTTAATCAGACATTTTGGGGAAATGTTCTTATGAAAAAAAAAATTCTTATGACAATGTTGCCAAGTTATTACTCCCATTATAACACTTCTGTTTTCATTATGGTTTGCCCCCAAATAAATGCAATATATGGATACACTGTATAGAATGGTTTGGTTAAAAACAGCCTGAAACTGATTGGTGTAAAAACAAAACATTGTCTTTGCCTGTACTTGACTTTTCATGTCTGTTTTTTATTCATTTATTAATTTTTGAATAACATTTGAATCCTCTACAAAGGTCATAGAATAAAATATGAATAATAATTTTTTTTTTTCAAAAAAGTTTTTTTTTCTACATTTGTTTCTTATGCTCCATCCAATGTAATGACAAAAAGAAAGAAAGAAAGAACTGTTTAAGTTCTCGGGAGGATATATTGGACACATGGATTAGCATCAGATTATCTTAAAATATCAAGTTTTCACTTCAGACCAAGATAGTCTAACATTTTACTCCTGTGGATATTTCTCAGGATGGGTTTATTTTTAAAAGTCACTTCCAATAGAGACACACTGTAAAGCTTTAAGTAGTGGCTACAAAATTAAATGTTTCTAAACATTTCCAGAGTTATTGCGCTTAAAAAAGATTGAATGCAAGCAGATCTTTTGTGAAAATGTTCAGCATGATGTTGTATGTTTTGGATCCCGCCTGTTAGGCTTTTTATCAAAATATAAACAAAGTAAATTAAATTATGAACCTAGTTGGAGGATAGAATTCATAGAAATCTAGCCAGGGAACATTCTCAGAACTTTGCGTTCTAAGAAACATTCTTCCAGTATTTTAATGGTATGTTATTCTAAGTTATCTAGTCCTTAATAATGTTCTCAAAATGTTAGCGCAATTTTTGTAATTTTGTATTTTTTTAGTCATGGACCTTTCTTGTCTAACATGTTTCACAGTGTTCAGAGAACATTCAAAAGTAACATTTCTGTAATTTTTGAAAAATGCTAAAACATAATGTTACCTTAACGTTCGTGAAAAACATTTTTAAAACGTTACAAAACTAGACTTTTGAACTATCAGAAATAACGTCTTCATAACTTAATGGAGACATTAACCGGACGTTTTTAGAACATGTTTTTGTTCTAAATTAATTAAGGAAATCATAGCACACATTTCAAGCAGTACATTTTGAAAAATAACTTTGATAGGTCTGAAATGATTAAATAAAAGATCTAGAATTGAAAACGACAACAAAATGCACTACACTACTTTATGTTTGTGGTGTTTTGTTGATTTTAATGCATTTAAGTCATTTTCTCTCAAGTTCACACAGCTATTCTAAAACTTGATAGGAACAGACTTTATATAATCAACCAAAAATCACCCAAAACAACATTTCGATTAAAAGAAATTGAGTAAAACTGATATATAAAATGAATGTAGTTCTGAGAAAAATCGAATGCAATGACATTCATTCTCTGTCCGTATCTATATGTGCATATTTTGCGTTAATGTATTTGCAAATCTTCTTAAATCTTATAATTGCATGGTTTTTGCGGTTTGGTCAGCATGCAGTCATTTGAAAATATAATAGGAGAATCAATGAAGTTACACTCAGTGTGCATCTAATAATCTAAATATGGACTACTATTTTTGTGTTTTGCGCAAATGTCACTTCCTTAGCATTGGTGAATAGATAACTGTGAATAAATGGATAACCTGATGAGCTATCAACAACGGCTCCTCTTGGAGAAAACATTACTCAGAAAGCCTCACGAGCTCAGTACTGATTGACTGAGTGTGTTATTAATGCAGTAATGAAGAGAACATTAAGATTAGATTAGTGGTCAGTGTTTGGTGAAGCTTGGCTCCATAATGTTGACGGTACAGTGAGCGCCCTGCGAGGGATTGGTCTGGAGACTTTGAAAACAGTGCATGAGATGCATTTACTAATTTCTAGTTCAATTATTCATTTCTAATGGAGCATTCACTCAATCATCGCATTATTATAGTTTAAAACTAAAACCCTAAAAATATATTTGTTAAAAAATATTTAAGAACATGAACACTGCCAAAGCGACATTTCTCATTTTCATCTAATTTAAAGGAATAGGTCACCCAAGAATACAAATTTAACCTGGCCATCCAAGACGTAGATTTGGAGAATTGTAGCATTGCATCACTTGCTCGCCAATGGATCCTCTGCAGTGAATGGGTGCCGTCAGAAAGAGAGTCTGATAAAAACATCACAATAATCCACAAGTAATCCACACCACTCCAGTCCATCAGTTAATATCTGGAGAAGACAAAAGATTCATGTAAAGAAACAAATCCATCAAAAAAAAATTGTAACTGGGGAAAATTATGTTATGTACAGTGTAGGCCTATAGAAGATAGAAGCAACGTTTTGAAGTTAAAGCATGTGATAGATTTGTTTCTTACAAACACGCAGCTTTTGTCTTCTCCAGATGTTAACTGATGGACTGCAGTGCTGTGGATTACTTGTGGATTATTGTGATGTTTTTATCAGCTCTCATTCTGACGGCACCCATTCACTGTTGAGCATCTGTAGAGCATCTGTTACAAGTGTACTGTTGAAGAAACAAACTCATCTGTATTTTGCATGGCCTTCGAGTAATTACATTTCAGCAAATTTTGATTTTGGAGTAAACTGTTTCTTCTTGCAAATGCACAAAAAAACTAAAACTAATATAAATAAAACATTTCAACATTAAAACACTCTAACAGTATCTTAATGATAACAGTACAGTAGACTGTAGTGATGGTCGAAGCGCATATGCCGTTTGCATAACACGTCTCGTCGATCAGAGGTCCGGTTTCTCTGCAGTACATCTGTAAGGAGAAACCCAACACCATTTAACCTGGGTCCTGAGACCACTGACCCTTGGCCAGGCTTCCTGTAGGCCACCATGTGTGTGGGGTGCCATGGGCCTGACCTGTTTGATGCCATCGCTGGCTTTGTCTCCCCAAGGGATCTATTTAAGGTCAATAGTACACAGCAGGTGACGAAATCCTCGTGCAATTTGCGATGCCAAACAGCTGTTTGGTCTCTTATTATCAAGTAGCGTTAATATCTTCGTTGATCACAACCCAATTTCAGCTGATAAAATGGTGATTGGATTCTGTTTTCTTATTTCCTGATTTGGGATAAGATTAGCCGTCGACCAATATCAGATTTTCAATGGCTGATAGTGAAACTGATGTCTAGAGAACAAGCTGCCAGTTAGGCAATTACAATGCAGTTTATACTGTACAATGAGGTCCAAATGTCTGAGAATGTTAGTGAAATTATTATATTTAGCATTTTTTTGTCTTATTTAAATCACTTTTTGTTGCAAATTATTTTATCATATGATTTGAGTGGCAAATGAACATGAATTAGAGAATTTCTTTGTCTGTTTGTATCAAAACTACAAGAACAGAATCTGTTTGACATGACATGATTATTATAATTTTTTTTTTAATCTAGTTTGCTGGTGTAAATATTATAAAATCCCATATTTTCAGTGTGGTCATGCATATTCTGAACCTCACTGTATATAATGCAGTATATTTAGGAGAATTGTTCATAATATATTTATGTAAAAAATGTCTATAATATTTACGAGGATGCTGGTATATAACCATGGCTTCAGTTATCAGTCATTGACAATAATCTCAAAATGGCCAAATATTGTCTGATGAAACTGCCTGAAAAATATATCAGTTTGTCATTCAATAAGGCAAGAAAATTTTATTAAATACTGTACACTTCTCTGTATTATTGCTGTGAATGTGCACACATGCTCACACTCGGTTCAGGTCAAGATTGATGACAGGAAGGAAGTCAAAGTAATCCCAACTTCCTGTCTGAACGCTGGGGCCGTTTGCATCTTTGCGTTTGAGGCGCTGTGTGTTTGAAGCATTAGAGGATCAAGCTCGTAATCACATAGACCGATTGATGGTGTCCGGTTGGGGTTCATTTACTTTTGCTAAAGAGCCTTTTAATCAGTGAAACAGACTCTTACCTGATGTGTGCACAACATCTGTGACTTCACATTAGGTCTGGAAATTTACCTTGCTTTCTAACAGCCAAGTTCTCCAAAAGAAAGGTGAAGAAAATACGCTTTCTTTCTCAGATTCAGCATGGGGAAAAAAAGAGAAAGAGAGAAAGTGTGAAGGAGAGAATCTAACAAAAGCAGGTCATATTTCAATTAAAAAAAAAATAGCATTAAAAAGTAAGATATATAAAAGAGTGTACTATTTATTTTCTTTTTCATCTTATTTTCTAATACATCCTTTTACATTATAACTTCTATTTGTTTTACATTTTTTATATCCTAAAGGGTTTAAAGGGGGGAAAATCCCCTCATATTTTCAATGTGGTCTTATTTTGAACTGCACTATAAACAATACAATTTAATAATGCAAAATTAGCTAAATTGAAAACTTATTTTACAATATAGTATCTAAAGCAGGTCACATTTCACTCCAAAATAAAAGTAATGAAAAAGAAAAATCTACATAAGATCTATATGTATAAAAAAAAACAATAAAAAGTAAGAAAGTTATTTTTAATATGTCTTTTAAAATAAATAAATAAGTGTTAAGTCCTAAAATATGCTCATTTACATGTTCAAATGTCACATATGTTAAATGTTATTTTCTAATGTGGTCTCATTTTGAACTCTAGTATGTAAAATAATGAGAAATTTGCTTATTTGACAATATTTTCGTCTCGTCTATTCTTAAGAAATCAAGTTGCATAAAGAAAATGAAGCATTGTGCATGTTTGAATTTTCATTAAACACATTTTTTTCCTCTTTCTTTCAATTTTTAACATGATTTTAAATCTTTTGATTAACCCAGATAGTTTTTTTACTGGTTAGTTTCAGCAGCTTTGAGTATCATGCATTGTGTAAAATGTGGTTTTCTGTAGATCCTGGACTCTTTTACCTTTCCCTTTGCTCTGACCTTTGACCCCATCATGACTCTTTTGTTTAGAGTCTACATCTGGTCTGGAGCTCCGTGCCTTTTATGTTGTTTTGTTTATGGCTGGTAATCTCTGAGTTGAGACGCACAATCAGAAAAGTCAATCCTTCTTCATGTCTGTGTGTTGAGTTGTTGACTTCAGTGTCCTGTGCTGTTTGGTCTGGACTTTTGGGGATTTGACTGATGCTGATTGATTTGAGTTATAGAGAGGACTTTAATGTCATTTGGGGATCAGTAAGATTTCTCTACTCAACAAGGCTGCATTTATTTGATCAAAAATACAGTAATATTGTGAAATATTATTACAATTAGCATTTCCTTTGTGCATACATTATTAACTGTTAACGTTTCTTTTTTTGTGCGTGTGATAAAAGCTGATTTTTAGCATCATTACTCCAGTCTTCAGTGTCACATGATTTTCAATTTCTGTGGCTGAAAATATATATAGTATATACAGTATATGTACCCTGGTTTTAAATTTTGATTTATCATTGCTTTTCTCTCCTAATGTGCCACATCTGGCTGAGCGTTTTCTTAAAAGAGCTGCTGCATCTTCGCCAAAAAACTTTGCCAAAGTCTACATCTAAGCTGTAAAGTTTGATAAAGCATGCAGGCTTGGCAAGACATCAAAAGTGTCTTTATCAAAGATTTAGCTTTTATGGGAATAGTATGTTGCTTCTACAGGAGCACAGTCTCAAAAAGTTGCCTGATTTTCTGAAAAATGTACTCACTATCAGGCCATCCAATATGTAGATGCGTTTGTTTCTTCATC
>NC_081778.1:31026128-31073628 GCF_963082965.1 Carassius carassius
TTATCTAAAAGTAAAAAAAGTAAAAAAAATATATATATTTTATAAAAATATATATATGTGTGTGTGTGTGTGTGTGTGTGTACAGTATATTACCATTAAAACTTTTAAATGATGGATTTGTTTCTTTTGGCTGTGCTGTGGGTTACTTGTGAATTATTGTGATGTTTTTATCAGCTGTTTGGACTCTCATTCTGACGGCACCCATTCACTGCAGAGCATCCATTGATGAACAAGTGATGCAATGCTACATTTCTCCAAATCTGATGAATATTAAAATCAGATGTTTTTCAGGTTGAAGCCTTGAATATGTTTAACTAACTTAAGCTTGTCTTCAGTCTGTTTCTTTAAATGCTCAAACCAGGACCGCAGTCAGACGGTGATTGATTGCACAACTACTTGTTTGTCTTTGTCTTCTAGCACACAAAAACACGGGCACGAACAAACACCATGACAAAAGCCTCAGTCTCCCAGACGTCAGCTCACAACACTTCTATCTATTCAGATCTGTTTGATAACCACACAAAAGTGCAACGGTGTTGTAGCTGTGCTCTCAGCCACAGAGAAATAATTTGAGCAGGTGCTGCGTCTCACGTCGTTGGGAAACAGCGGTCAGCTAGAAGAGACTTCGGCTGTAACAATGACTTCATTGTGAGATCTTCAGTTGGACGTGAGAATATGATGTTCGAGGGGAGATCTGAGGTCGATCCACTCCTCTGTATGATGACAGACAGACAGAAGAATGCGTTGTGTCTCATTTCTGCCAAATTTCCACCAACTCCAGCCAACGCTCTTGTTTTCTCACTTGTTGTATCATCCCTGGATGTAGCAGGGGCTTCCCTTCATATCAATGACAAGCAGGCTTCAGCCCATTTATCCACCTATTACTATAAAAGAGACAATACATATATTAAAATATTATATTATATTAAAACAATCTAAATCGTTATGTTTTTGCCCATCTCAGATTTGAGTGAAATATTTTGTATTATAATATTTTTATATTTATTTTTATATTTATATATATGCATTTGTTGATTTTAATTCAGAATTGTGATATAATGAATTTACATTGCAACATTGCCAATATATATATATATATATATATACCTATATATTAAATATAAAATATAAACAAAACTCAGATCTGAGAGAAATATTTTGTATTATAATATTTAATAATTTATATATATAAATATACATTTATTTGTTGATCTCAATAAATAATTTTTTGATATAATTACCATCTTTTGCTATTGTGACTTTATGTTGCACCATTTATTTTATATTGTTTAATTTCATTTAATTTCATTTTATTATTTGTGGATGTAATAAATTCACAGGGCTGTCCAGAAAAGATTTATAAAAAGAAAATATAAAACTATACAAATTTTGATATAATGATTTTACATTGCACTGTTTATTTACTTATTTATTATTTGTTTGTTTCTTTGTCTGTGGATGTAATATATTTAAGGAGCTATTCAAAAAAAAAGATTTGTTGATTTTAATTAATAATTTTGATAAAATGACTTTCTTTTGCACCTTTTGTGTATTTGTGTATGTACATAGTATGCAATGTATGTATGCATTTATTTACAATTTTTGAATATTGTTTATTATTAATATTTTTTTATGTATTGACTTTATATTCGACTATTCATTCATTCATTCATTTATTCTTGTGTTGTGTTTTAATAATGACTTAACATCATCCCTCACATCTCGTGTCCTTTTATCTTTACTTTAGGAAATCTTCTTAATCAGTATCTATTTAAAATCTAATATATATATATATAATCTAAACTTAATTAAATACAGAGTTTCACACATAAAATTTAAAGGGGTAGTTAACTTAAAAAAAACTTTAAAATTCTGTCATTATTTATCAAATGTTGTCAATAAATGTAATGTAAATGTAACATTTATTTATTTATTTAATATTTATTTTTATAGATCAACTTACATGTTACATGTACAACAAATAGCATAAATAAATAAGGACTATTTTTTTAGCGATGTAATTAATTTATGGGGCAATACAACTCAAAACAACATGTTTCCAAGATTAACCTTTTTAAAAAATGTCTTATGTGTGTTTATATATTCATTCTGAAAACAAGATAAAGAAAGGAAAGAGGATATTTTGCATGTTATTGTAATACTGATTCTGTTTCTAATGTAATATTTATATCTCATGTTTGTCTGCCGCAGTGTAACCTGCTCCCACAAGCCATGTCTTCTCTCATATCTTCATTCTGACTCACATGTACAATGAGAAACATCAGTCGTTATCAGGAGCTGTTGATTTTTAGTGTGCTTCAAAGACATCAAATACAAGATAAGGCACTAGTATGTTATTTTGCCCACTTCAGATGCATTAAACACTGACTCCGTATTTTAACTCATAGTCTTTGTTTGTCTGAGCATCCCGATCAACCAATAGAAAGTTGATTTTTAAGTTTTAAGACCATCGGTTTTAAGACCATCATGGTGTTATTTGTGCATAAATGACACACTTCACCTCTTGAAACAAGAAAAACATTCCAAAATATAGTTGGTTTCTAATTTGAATAAAAAGTTAAATAAATAAATGTAATTAACTATTTTTAAATATTTTCTATTAAATAAATTAATATATATATATTGTATGTAATGAAATGTAATAAATTAATTAAATAATTTTAAGAATTAAAATAAATAAAAGGCCTAATTTAATTAAACAATAAAAAAAATTATGAAATAATTTTTAATTATTAATTAAAACTAATTAATAGTTCATTTTATTAAATAAATGGAAATTTTAAATATTTGTACAGATTATAAATATTATATATATATATATATATATACATATATATATATATATATATATATATATTCAATAATTGAATGAAATCATTTTTAATAAATAAAACAATTAAAAAAATATTTTTTTAATAAATGTAATTTTTATATTACAATGTGATTACAATTTCTCTATTTCAAAGTGTAAAAGGATGATTTATAGAATTAATAATATAGAATAAATGGTAAACAAGCCATCATCATTTACACACCATCATCATAACGAGACCCTTTACCTGATTTATTTTCATTCTTTGCTCACATTGCACATAAATGAACAAAGTTTAATGAATAAGCCAGTTCCTCAGTTAATGTTAACCTTTATAGTCTCTTTTCCCCAAACTTGGCCCATCTACGAGTGTAAAACACAGAGACAGGCCTTTACAGTGTTTAAGGAGTATTCGGGTTACTTATAAACGCATGTAAGGTGTCTGCAAACCTTCTGGTCTCGCTGAGAAACTAAACAGTTCACAGTGATCCTGCTGTCCGTGTTCAACTATATAAAACACGTCTATAAATCTCAGCCTCACCCTTCAGCACACGACCTCCAGGAATAGAAATCCGTCTCTTTATTCCACCTTTCTATGTTTAGAGGATGCCTCTGTTTAGATTGCGGTCGCCCCGTGATGAAGAGCGCACCGTTTATAGCTCTGGGGCCGAGAGTGTCTCTTATGTGGGCTGTTGTGGTGAATCAGTGATGGTCTGTGTTTGCGGGACTTTCACGGGCGGATCTCAGCAGCGGTTTGATTCAAAACATCAAACGTAGACAACACTTTAAACAGCGTCATACGGTTGAGCCAAATGGTAGGAGTCTTAATGAAGCTGCCTTTATGGTGACAGAACTCTGAGGCCTGGTGCATGTAACCTTAATCCCATAATGCACTGGGACAAGCTCGTTGAAAAAAAATTAAGTAATTAATTAAATGTAGATTATAAATATACTATCAATAAATAAGTATGTATTACATCTACTATACTATACACACATATAAATAATAATAATATATAGGGTAAACAAATCTATTAACAAAAATAATATAATGCAATGTGATTATGTAATCGTATTTCTGTCCCTCCTATTTTATAAAATATAATATATAATAAAATATAAACACTGGGAGGATTTTTACTTAGAAACACATTTTTTTTTTACAAATTGATATTACAAATGGTCAATTTTTAAGTAGAAATATATTAATATATTAAATTAAACATAAAAAAAAGACGGGAAATTGTACTCTCTTGTAAATTGTACTCAATAGATTTTGTCTTATTTAAAATAGTGGCCGTTCATTTTACATGCATATTATTCATTTTTATTATTCATATTAAATGTAAATAAATTATATTTACTATATATCATATAATGAATAATATAATATTATGAATATGTATTTTGTTATATAATTAAAAAGTATATATATATATAGCACGCCCTTATAAGGATATCACAAAGCAAGTGAGCTCACTAGGTTTTGGAACAGAGCCCCAGTGTCTAGTTTAGTCATTATAAAAATAACACAACACACACTTACCCCTCATTTCATCCAATTTTGTGGTGGTCAAATGTCTTGCCAGCATATAAGCAGATAGTAAGTTAACTGTTATCATTCTTCTAGACAATGAAAGAGCCATATAAATGGCTCTCATGCTACGTTTGCACTTTCTTTTTTAGATCCCTGACTGTGTGGACCTTCTGTGTTACACGCTTTCCTCTCCGCTGCTCTAAATGAGAGGTTATTTCATTTAATAATATATGGAGGAGCCACTTTCGGCCGTGTGAATTATATATGTGCTTCTCAGCAGTGACTCAGTGTTTTACAGCAGTTCAGACATGTAAAAAACCTGTAAAAAACCCATGAACTTCAGTGGCTGCTAATTGGTTCTGTGTTAAATGTCATGATATAAATACAAACAGATTGAGATTATAGTGCATGATAGACTAGTTTTCTTATAAAAGATTATGGTGGAAACACTTTACAATAAGGTTCCAGTAGTTAATGTATTAGCTGGCAATAAACAAAGAACAATACATTTATTAGAGAATTTATTTATCTTTGTTCAGTCGTTCATTGTTAGTTCAAAGTGCATTGACTAAAGCTAATTTTAATAATGCATTTTGTAAATGTTACATTAACTTACATTAATATATTCTGTAGAAATACTGTTCATGCTTTAGTAGTTAAACACTAATGAACCTTATTATAAAGTATTTTTCTGTGAAACATACAGGTTTGCAATGACATTATGGTGAGTAAATAGAGTTAATATTAAGTTTAGGGTGAGATTTTCCTGTAAAAGATCATTTTAAAGATCATCTGCAGACTTAAACAGGAAGGTCCTCTAGTGGACATCTTCAAAAATGCAAATGCAAATGATTATATTTCCTTTTTTTTCAAACTAAATCATTGTAATTTGTAATCAGCATTATAAAACATCACTCAAAGCCATTGTAAAACGCTTATGAACACACACCTGTGATGGACTATATGTTATATATACATTTTAATATTACATTTAAAATAAATGTTTTTATTCAGTGAAGATGCATTCAGTAGATCAAAAGTGACAGTAAAGACATTTATAATGATTTATAATGATGCAAACGTTTATATTTACAATAAAACCTGTTCATTGAACTTCATCAGTGACTCAGTAATTTCAGTAAATAAAATGATATGATGTTTCAACAAAAATATGAAGAAATCAAAAAATGTTTTTCTTGAGCAGCAAATCAGAATGATTTCTGAAGATCATGTGACACTGAAGACTGGAGGAATGATGCTGAAAATAAATAAATTACATAATATATTACATTATAATATTTCACAACATTCCTGTTTGTACTGTATTTTTTACCATTTGATTATATTTTGTTCCTGATTTTTACAGAAGCAATAAGCCCCTCAAAGCTTCACTGATGCTTTTAGATAAAAACAGCAGATCAGAGCAGGTACAGGTTCCTTCGGCATGTTTTCCAGACTTCGAAGGATGTCCATGATGTGTCTCATGCAGCTTTCTTCATTATAAGGTGAGTATTACAATCAAACACTTTCTGCTAACTGTTACCCAATGAAGCATTAAAGTCTACCAGAAGCTCTCCTCCAAACTCCCTCTGATTCAGAGGCATCACTGTTACTGGCTACTGCTGATTCAGAAGTGTGTGTTTGAGTTAAACTCCTTCAGTAGTCAGTCAGAGGAGGATATAAGGTGATTGGAGCAGATGTGATTGTGGCGCGAGCAGAGAAAGCCACGTGATTTTGTTTGGCTAGTTTCACTACACTTTACCATCATTTACAGTTTTTTACAGACGTTAGGACACATTTCTCAATACTTAGGTCACTTTTGCAAAACTCTTCACACAGCGAGCACAACAGAAGTCTATGTGGGCTAAACTGAGGATCGATTATCATTGCTTTGGCACAAAATGCATTCAATGACTACATCTCTCAAATTTCATGAATTCCTTTCTCACTCAGACACAACAACTGCCAAACTGCCAAGTCAATTTGCACATGCTTACATACTGTTTTCAAAACTGTTAAACTTATGTTCAAAACAATAACATAATACAAAACTGAATAAGACAGCAATTTGCTACATTTCTACAGTAATATTTGAATGAAATATATTTTAAATCTTAAAATCAAACGCTATAATAACAATTGGACAATTAGTAGATTAGCATTACTATTGTATCTGTATCAGTGGATGGTGTGTATAGAATTTCTTCTATTTTGGAATTAATTCTATAATTGCAAAGAAATAAAAATAAATAAACGACATAAAATATTGACAAATTCTGCATCATGTCTGATTCATTCCAGTAACATATATTGCAGTGAATCATAAACAGAGATGTGTCCTTGTTTTACACAAGAAAACATTGTATAATGCTGCATGTTGTTAGTGTTTTTTAGGTCATTGTTTTGTGGGTGACAAATTGTGTCTGTCAGCTGTCAACATTTGCTAGTGTTCTGGAAGAATGAGTTGATTTGAGACCTGAAGAAAGTGTTTTGGTAGTTGTAGTGCATTTTGAATGTTAAATGAACTGCTTTGCCAAGCTGAAAGTTGGTTAGGAGAACTGTGTGAAGAGTTTTGCAAAAGTGACCTAAGTATTGAGAAATGTGTCCTAGTGTCTGTAAAAAACTGAAACTAGTGACCAAAGGCCAATCTATCTATCTATCTATCTATATTTTGAAGTCGATGCATCACTAAAAATAACACTGGCATTCTAGCAGAGGAGCCACAGATGCATTTCATCACATCATTTATGAACACGTTCCAGTATTACATAATAAAAGTCACACTGTACTGTTTATGTGCCTGTGCAGATCCAGAACGCAGTGTCTGTTAAAAAAAAAGGATGATTTGTGGTTAACAGTATTTTCTGAGTGAGGACAATAAATCCTGCGATTAATGAGTGAAAGATAATAAATTATATTACACACACACACAGACACACACACAGACACAGACACACACACAAAGCATGTCTGGACCAGTGTGTGTTATGCAGTTATTCTTCAGTTTTTGACTCCTGGATGCGATTCAAGCACATTGTCATTAGCCTACATTGATTAGGTTGTTCTATAGTATAAATTACATTTTAGCATTTGTTATTTGTCTTGCAAAATACTTTCTCAAAAGTTTGGCACAATTCGTTTTTATTCTGGGCAGGTGAAGTAATAATTTCCAGAGCTTCTCATGGCTATGAAATAGCACACTACCATTTACTATTCACACAGTGTGCATATAAGTGTAAAGCATTTTACAACACATGCACACTGCATTAAATAATGTTTCCCACAATGCAACACACTCAATGTGACCTTCTGCTTCCATTGTGATGAATGAACTTAGTAAAACTGCTAATTTGTTGATCGTACAGTCAAACATTAACATATTTGCAAGGTTAAAGTGCAAAATAACCCAATGATAATCAGACTATTCTCACAGACTTAAACATGCAGCGTGATGAGATCACATGACAACATTTGAAACATTTATCACTGCATGCTGGAAAAACAAAAACATGAGTAAAAACCTTATTAGCCAAGGTAATAGTTAGTAATAGTTGCATCAGTGCATATGCAGTTTGTTCAGACATTACAGCATGAATATAATCATGTTGTTTGCTGGGGACAGAGACATTCGTTTAAAGCACCATTTGTCTTAATTGTACATGATGTCATCAAAACACTTTGACCAGGATGAAATGAGCAACTATTTTAGGATGCTAATAAGAGCGGTTGACAGATAACAGTGTTTGTGTTGAACATGATGATGTGATGTCTTTCATTTCTGATATTGTTTCTGCAATTGTGGAGAAAGTCAAACCATTTAGTGTTTACTGCAGAAATACTGCGGTAAAAGCTTTTTTTTTTAATGTGCACGTGTTTTAGCTTGTTTGCTTTTCAGAATTTGCAGTAAAAGCTATTTGCAAGTGAGTGAGTCACAAGGTTTGTGTTTAGTAAGAAAAAATGGTCTAACCACACTTTTTTAACCACAAGTGCGCAAAAGATCAAAAGCAAAGATATATTTGACTCTGTATTGACAAGACGGATATTTGAGCTGGCAGCACTTTATAATGCTGTCTGACAAAACCTGCACAAATCTCATGAACTCAGTATTCATCTGAAGATGATCTGTAGCTGTCTTCAGAAGTTCCTCTTAGCGAATGTCACATGGAAGTTTTGTCATTTCCTGTGGCTCTCAGACAGCGGAAGCCTTTTAAAGACACAAGCGTTTTTCCTGCATTCTTCACGTTCTCTCGTGTCCCTGAGGATCTCGGCTTTCAGCCATCCATGAGCCTGGGAACAGAAGACTTCCCCCTTCATTTTACAAAAATGCAACTTTGGGACTTTATCCTCAACTGCCCATGGTTTTAATGTTATTCACAAAATTGTGCATTTTACATTTTCAACTTTTAAAAAAAAATACACAGCCATACAAAGTACATCTAAACATCATGATTTTATAACCAGTGTCTTTCTAAAAAAAAAAAAAAAAAGTAATTTAATTATAGTAATAATGCTACAATATGCTATTATATATTTTTACAATATTTCTATTTTTTATAATATTTTATTTTTATACTTTCTGTTTTTAGTTTTTAATTTCAATTAGTTTTTGTCATTATTTTCATTTTTTTATAAGCTTTTATTTTGTATGAGTTATTTTAGTAGTTAACTAAACAAGTAAGAGAAGTGTTACCTTGCTATTTTTTATATTTTACTTTCAAATTTTACTGTTATTTATTTAAAATGTTAGTGTTTTAGCATTTAATATTGTTTAATATCTTTTTATTTAATTAATGTTTTTATTATATATATATATATATATATATATAATATTTCAGTAAATATTTATTTTATTTCGAGGAATAAAAATGTTTTTAAGGTTTTTAACATGTTTCAGTTTTGCCTGTAATATAAGGTTAAGGTTATTTTGTCATTCCTTTGACATTCTGGGTCACAATGTAAGTCCTTTTAGTCTTTGAATTCAATATAATAAGGAAGAATAACAATAAGATGAATTCACTGACATTTTGAAGATGTTTGTGGCCTTTGCATCTTTTTCTTTCAGGTTTCGTTTCCCATCTGTATTAATTGTTAATTCATTCACTTGTCTTTAACATCTAAGGAGGAAGTCCTGTTTAGACGCACAGTAAGACAAAGATAAATGTAAAAGATCATTTGCAATCAGATGCTCATTATTGTTTTTACATGCTCTCCGTGTGAATACACATGTGGGTGGTCAAAACTAATTGCTAGTGTGTGTAATGATGCCAAATAAAAACAATGCAGGTAAATGCATGACACAATAGAGCTTTTGTTTGTACACCAATTCTGTACATGTTTTAACTTCTCCTTCCTCGTGATTATAGTTATCTGAGTTGTTTACTTGCTTCCACTTGTAGACAGTCGTGTCACAAGTCAGCAGGAGGATTATGAAACTACTAGTTGGTTTCACGTGGCTACTTGGTGCATGATAGTTCACCTGGTTTTATTTAAAAACACTTTGTCATATGACAATAACAGTAATTTTGATGCAAAATGCACATTTCAGACTGTGTGTAGACGTGCATTGCAGTTTTTTGGATCTATTGAGTCCCCTTCAGCTGGGAATAAAGGACACGTGTCTCTGTGCGGTGAAAATGCAATAAAGAGCTGATAAGTGAAAGGGTGGGAACCGCACTGATTCTTGGTTCTTGATTTTCTTGGAAAGCAGCACAGTTAGTGTTGTATGACTAACAATGGAATCATCTTGTCATGGCACGCAGGGTTGCCAGATCTGCATGACATTAACAAACAAATAACAAACCTCGTCTCATTCCACCTCGAAATCAAAAACAGAGATTTCAGATTATAAATAGGCCTATTTAGATTTATAGACGGTATATATAACGTATCAGTATGAAGTTTAAATAAACTTCGAACTTGATCGTTATCGTCGGATGCTGAATGATGTGCTTTTTAAACGTTAGAAATAAAAGCAGGACATGTTTTAAGAGTTTCTTGAGTGATATAAAAACATAAAATACTGTATTTTATATATTTGGCAACGTCTATCTGGCACTGAACATTTAAATTACGCAATTCTATTTGTTATAAGTATTGTGGACATTTAATACAAATGCTATAAAGCTTTGTGTGATGTACAAAATTGTTATTTACTGAAAATCCATTCAACTGTCAATGACATCTAAACCATTTAAAAGATGGCATATTTCATTTCGAAGCACTGGTTCCTGTGAATACTGACTTTGATTTCTGTTTATTCTTCATTGAAAGCTCTCATATGACTTCTATATGGTGCTTTTTATTTTAAATCTTGTCCGCATCAGTCTCCATTCACTTACATTATACTATTTTTGTGTTTCAACAAGGAAAGAAACTCATACAGTTCTGAAATGACATGAGTGTGAGTAATATGAGGAAATACATTGACCTGGTGTTTTTTTCCTTTAAGATTGACAGCACCAGTCCCCATTCATTTATTGCATGAAAGAAACCGACCCTTTTTAGTGTCACCTTTATTTATATAGCGCTTTAAACAAAATACATTGCGTCAAAGCAACTGAACAACATTCATTAGGAAAACAGTGTCAATAATGCAAAAATGATAGTTAAAGGCAGTTCATCATTGGATTCAGTGATGTCATCTCTGTTCAGTTTAAATAGTGTCTGTGCATTTATTTGCAATCAAGTCAACGATATCGCTGTAGATGAAGTGCACAATTGAAGAAATATAAAGGAGTAACACGGGTCTGAAAAGATTTGAGTGTGAGTAAATGTTAACAGAATGTTCTTTCGCTTCTTTATTTTATTTTGCACAAACTACTCCTTTTAAAAATCCCCAATTCGGCTGAAAAACACGCGATCTGGCAACCCAGCCTCCTCTCCGCTGGATGCCGCTGCAGTCCAATGAAGAGACCCCTCCCATAGACTCCTCTAAACCTGCCCAAAGGGTGTGTTTTTAGAGGGGTACGTATACTTGTTCTGCATCACGCACTGCATGCATGGAAGAGGGAGTCGGTGTGTGTGTGTATTGCAGTCGAACAAGTTCTTTGAGGAGCCGCGAATAGAGCACCGACATCGGCTTTTCTCGTTTCCGCACCGGGACAAGACGCAACAGGCTCCGGTGCTTTTAGAAGAGAAACCACCGAGATGCGGAAAACGTGACTGGAGGACTGTCTGTGTCGATGAGGACTGTTTTGGAGTTTCCTTTTCACGGGGTGTTAGTGATGATGATATAGCAAGAAAATGAACATCAGTTGTACCGTATAGTGTAATGCGTTAAGGGAATCTTGACTTTATAAAGCCGCATTTATTGTCTAGGCTATTTGCAGGTATATGTGCACGCGCACACTCACCTGTCTATAGTTCCTGGTTATCCGTCTTCACCTGGAGAGGGTGCACTGCTCGGTTTAGGAGCCAGGAAGTAGGAAACCCAAGATGCTTTTAGACTTCAGAAAATGATCCAGGAATCATCTCGTAACTTAGATTGACACGAAACTCCCCTGCTCCGATAATACCGTGTTACTCGTGTTTCCGGGGAGGCTCGGTTCCTCTCATCTTCTGAAACATGGAGCTCAAGATGTTCCTCCTGGTCTCGGGGCTCCTGGTGGGCAGTTTGGTGGCCCTCGGAGGGGCCTCAGGCTCTCCAGCCCAGGGATGCACAGACAACAAAGGTGACGGGATCGCGAAGAACAGTCACGGAACCGCGAAGAACGAGAACGGAACCGCAAAGAACGCGAACGGAACCGCGAAGAAGTCCTTCCCGGTTCTGTCTTTAGATTATGAAAACGTCCGGCTCCCCTTCGAGATCTCATTATGGGTTCTGATGGCTTCACTGATGAAACTGGGTGAGTGTGTGTATGATTATTATGTTCAGACACAGGGATCTATCTATCTATCTATCTATCTATCTATCTATCTATCTATCTATCTATCTATCTGTCTGTCTGTCTGTCTGTCTGTCTGTCACACATAATATCAAAAATAATGTTATATAAAAGTGTTATTTTTCCATTTCAGTGTCTTTTTCATTCTACACGTGATCAACTATGATGATAACTTATTTTATTATAATGTAATATGTTCTGTATAATGCCTAAATCACATAATTTCTAAGTGTTTATTTTTATATTCAGTGCCGCAGTTTATAATATAAAATATTATAATGTAAAACAAAATTATATATAATACCATAACATTATTTTTAATTTAAAAAATAAATAAATACATTTTTGAACAACTATGTATTAAAATATAGGCCTTGTTTTACAGACAGGGCTTAGATTAAGTCAAGATTAGGCCATAGTTCAATTAGGATATTTAAGTAATTTTTATAAACATGCCTTAGAAAAAAAACAAAAACATTACTGTGGTGTGCATTTTGAGATGAAACAAAAGCACTGATATTTATTTAATATATATTTAAAACAGCTCAGACTTACATTTTAGTATGTCACTAGGCTTAAGTCTTACTTTTAAATTTTTTTTAATCATATTTAATATTATATATATGTTTGTGCATTATGTGTACATCTGTTGATATGAGTACTCAAATGTCATAATAACACATAAAAAGTAAAAATGGCTCAGAAATGTGAAGTGAGTTCTGAGAAAATCTCTCGCAGAATTGATGCGCATTAATATTTTCCTATCTACGTGTACACGTGAATTAAACGTTTAATGTGATAGTCTTGATGCTGACAGCTTGTGCTGAGCGATCGAGCTCATCAGCCCAGAGAGACTCTCAATTACCTTCATCCCAGGGGCATTTTCTTCTCTACTCTATTTTCCAGAGTAAACATTCACTTTTCACACTGTGATAGTCGCACAGTCATCAGAACAGAACAGTGTTTGCTATCGCTGTCAGCATGAAGTCTGGTCCAGTCTGTAGTTTATCTGGACAAGAACTGTCTATTTAAGCAGGAAGACTGACATGTGAAGTGACCAATGGAACGCCTGGCAGCTGTGCAGCATCAGCCAATCAGCTCTTGCCATCGTGTGCATCATGATTCATGCCATTGTGTGCCATCTGAGACTAGCACAACGGTAACCTGAGAGTCTAACATGCTTGCCATTGACTGATACCTTACAGTGGAAAGTGTCAATTAGACGTAGTGCTAATTAAAGTGCATACTGACTGAGAGTGCACACTGCACTGGGCCTGTGTATTTAAAGCTTTCGAATGGTTTTGATTAGTGTAATATGGTTTATTAAATCATGTGCTCCTCCCCGAGTGGGTTGTTGTTGGCTTGGCGGTTAGTGCATGATGCTTGTGATGTTTTGTGGAAATGCAGCAGGCGTGTGATGCAAGAAAAGAGGAGGATGTTAGCGAGGAGGGAAGGTGGGTCAGGTATGTGCAAATGCTGAGTTGCAAGCTTCTTCCTGTTTCAGTTTACTAGTCACGAGTGCTACTTTCTTCCTGATGCACGAGTCTCCGGCTGCAGTCTGAAGCCGTCTGCATGTCGTATATTCATTGCCAGGCATTTTTAGAATTTCTTTAAAATCTTGTTTAAATTCTGTCATTTAGACCTATATGCTGGGGTTTCTTTATTTCTTTTGAAAAACCTTCACCCTGGTCTGTTCTGTACATAAATCATAAATGAGTCCACTACTGACTGTATTCTCAAGGCATGCTATACGTTTATGTGAGGAACTGAAGTAATTATTTGCTGATAAGGTTTTTACTTGTCCTGGGGAGATTTCCATTGACCTTTCTTTCTTATCTTATCTTATCTTTTGAAGAAACTCCTCCCAGATCTTTTCTGAACAGCTAATAGGAAGCACATCTGTCAATCACAAATGTGTCCCTGGAGCACAAAAGCAGTCTGAAGTCTCCGGGGTATATTTGTAGCAATGGCCAAAAATACACTGCATTTGTCAAAATGATAAATTTTCGTTTTGTGCAAAAAACCATTAGGATATTAAGTAAAGATCATGTTCCATGAAGATATTCTGTAAATTTCCTACTATATTAAAACTTAATTTTTGATTGGTAATATGCATTGCTAAGAATTCATTTGGACAAATTTCAAGGCAATTTTCTCAATATTTCGATTTTTTTGCACCATCAGATTCCAGATTTTCAAATAGTTGTATCTCAGACAAATATTGTCTGATCCTAACAAACCATGCATCAATGGAAAATCTTATTTATTCACCTTTCAGATGATGTATAAATCTCAATGTTTAAAAATTGACCCTTATGACTGGTTTTGCAATCCAGGGTCACAAATTAGTTCAGATGGCTCATGCACTACAGTATTATATCTTATACATTTTCCAAAGTCTTTGGTTTGGTTTTGTCTGGTCTCACAGTCAGGCTGTGTTCAGTCTGGCTCCTCTGCTTGTCGACAGTATCTTTATCATTCAGAGTGTTTACATCTCAATCCATCTGTTCAAAAGAATTGGCACCTCTGCAAGAGTTAAGCATTCATTTTTCAGAGTCTGTTAGTCATTATTAATAAATGCTCATCATGGAGAAGTGAGTGCCAAGTCTCACAGCCTGAAGATGGCAAGAAGTAGTTCATACAGTAATCGACATGGTGTAAATTGAATGCCATCCAAGGGTTAATGCATCAGTTTAAATGAACTCCTGTCAGGCGGGTTCAGATTGCATTGATTGCTGGGTGTTGTTTGGTTCGTCATCAGGCAGAGCAGTAATTCAGGTTGCTACTCCTCAAGAGACAATGTGAAATTCTTGGGGGGTGACCCCAAATAGTTGATGCTTTGATAGGAGAAACCAATCTCACAGTCGAATATTCGCAGAGGTGTTATGATCGTGCCATTTTTGGCTATTTGGAGGTGTTCAAATGTCTGATTTCACATAGAACTACCAGTTTTCTCCCAAAGTTATTATACAACCTATTAAGATAATGCTGTGAATAAGAATCGGAAAATAAAAAGAACGTGCATGCATAAATCCAACCACCGCTATAGATTTAAGTTTCACTTACTATAGTCTGTGACTTATATAACATTTATAATGAAAATACTGTTATAATAAAACGCTTAGTTGACATTTTTCTGCACTATGTTTTTGCGTGAAGCACGCGTCCACAAAAGGAGTTCATTCAGAGATGCGCAGATATGATCATGAATTTGGGGAATTTTGTGCAAGTCGTAAAATTAACGTTATATTGAATAAATAACGAAGCGTATTCTATATGGGATTAACGATGAGTTAAATCCCATTTGGTTTTCCAAACTGAGGTTTTTATGAGTTGATGAAAAGATAATATTTCATTAAATCCTAAAAAATAAAATATTAAATTAAATTATCAAAATAAATTAAGTTAAATTAAAAACATTTGTTTAATAAATCATATATATATATATATATATATAAAATAAGAATCCCTAGCTTAATTCAATATTGACTAACGTTCTATAAATGTCATAAGAGGAAATGAGACAACAGGCCCAGATTTCCAAGGAAAGCATCACAGATTTACATTTACATTTAGCTGACGCTTTTATCCAAAGCGACTTACAATTGCTATATATGTCAGAGGTCGCACACCTCTGGAGCAATGAGGGGTTAAGTGTCTTGCTCAGGGACACATTGGTGTCTCACAGTGGATTCGAACCTGGGTCTCTCACACCAAAGGCATGTGTCTTATCCACTGCGCCAACACCACCCCAACTCTCATTGTTCATTCTCTTCTCTGGTTTCATTGATTCGTTGCATGCTAGCTCAGTCTTAATCGATCTCCCTTGACCTCAGAGAGTGAAACTGGTTTAGGCTTTGGTTAATCAGTGTTTTCAGCAGACCACCATCACCCAGCGTTCAGGAAAGTGATCCGCCCTAGCCAGAGCGATTACAGCACAGCCGCTTCCCTTTCAAAGCAAACATCTGAATTCTCTGGTCTTTAAACGCTTTGTTGATCCCTAAGGAATCTTTAAGAAGATCTCAGTCCTCTACAATCAGGATTTAGTTTCTGTTTGGTGTACAGTACAGTGGTCAGGATGGTACATAGGTGTAGTGTTGCTGGTTGCATGCACTTGGTCTGGAAGACCGCGAGTTCCCGTCTAGAGCTGGAGTGTGCAAACTGCATTTTACGCGGGATTGCTTCTCCAACGCAATGGAGGTGGAAATGGGCTTCTCCAGACAGCTCGCGCTGAAAAGCGACGCGGTGCGGGAGTTAAGACGGCAGTTTGAGCCAGCGGCTCGAGTTGATATGAATAGACACCTCGACATCCTCCACTTAAGGTGAAAGTGGGGGAGAAAAGTCCTTTTCTTTCAAATGATCGCTCTGTTGCAAAGCTACTTGCGTCATTACAGTCACTCTCCATTTTAGCGACTCTGACAGCAGCTGTCAATTCTGACAGCAGGTTCACGCCCCACCCGCTCAGCCCCGCCCTCGGTTCATCCCCTCTATCTCCGCTGTGCTCCGCCCACTTTTCAGCATTTTTCAAATATTGCCAGTGGGTGGAGTCAGGCCTTGACCAGGGGTTTTGTTACCCTTTAATAATTAATAAGCATTCTGTGTTTAATCTTATCAGCATTAAAGGAAACCGATAATTTGAATTTTGTTGACGGACACCTAAGATTTGACCTTTGCCCTTCACTCAGCTCACATATGCCATGCAAAACCATGGCTTTTTTAGAGAATCTTCTAAATGCCATTGTAGCATAGGAATATCATAATCATTCAGTTACATGGTATAAATATAAATACTACGGTATTATCTGATTGAAGGTTTTCAATTGCCCGTTCACAAATATAACAATTTCCAGGTCTTTTTATTTCTGTCGTTTTATTAATATTACAGTAGAAGTCTTTTCAAATGTTTTAAAGAAATTAAATAATTTTATTCATCAAGGATGCATTAAATTAATCAAAAAGTGAGAGTAAAGACGTCAGATGTTGGAAAAGATTTCCATTTCAAATAAATGCTGATCATGTGACACTGAAGACTGGAGTAATGATGGTGAAAATTCAGCTTCGCATCACAGAAATAAATTATATTTTAAAATACATTCACATAGAAAATGGTCATTTGAATTTTTAATAATATTTCACAATTTTTGACTGTATTTTACATGAAGCAGGAAAACCGCAGCCAACATTGATGATAATCAGAAATGTTTCTCGATCAGTAAATCATCATATTTTCATGATTTCTGAAGATCATGTGATACTGAAGACTGGAGGAATGATGCTGAAAATACAGCTGTGCATCACAGGAATAAATTATATTTTATCCATATAGAAAACAGTGCCAGATGATGCTGGCAGTTCACTTGTGACCAAGATCAATGAATCATTGGCACAGCAGTTACGAACATCTTTAGTGACCCTGTGGTCAGAGGAGCTGCTGCTGCTTCTCATTTGCGTTTCTTGCCCGTTTACCCCTCAGATTTACATGAGAGGGTTTGCTTAGCCTGTTCCATCTGCCAAGCCAGAAATTTGACTGACTGATCCAACATCTAAGGCTCAACGCGATTAAAAAGAAATAAAAAATGCCTGGCGATGAGAACCATCTGCAGATTTCATCCCTGTCCTTGAGAGGATTCTGTGCAAATCTCCAGCAGCGGTACCCACTAACCAGGGTTTTCAGTTTAGCTGGGCCTTTTCAATTGAAAAAATAATTGAAAGGTTTTGCTAGGGAAAAAATGGCACATAAAAGTTTCACTCGAATGAAGAATATAGAAGAGAATGGTTTTCTTTCTGATGTGCCACACATATTTTATCTATATTGTTTTATTTTAATAAAAGAGTTTTAAAAGAGTGCTTCACAAAATATTCAATGGCATTTTATTTTAATTTTCGCTCCATGTAATCCCTAATAAAGTTCTTAATCGCAATGTTGCTTTGTCAATGCACTTATTTTGCTGTTCCATAAGCGCCACCTGCTGTCAGAGAGTGGGGTTACAGAAAGTTACATTTACATTCAGCCTGTGTGCAGTTTATTTTTTATTTTTGCCAAAAAACTGACTAAATTTTCATGGCATGTTTTACATTTTGACTGGTTGATGAAAACAAGCTTATGTGGATTCAACACATTTTAAACAATTCAGACTGAAATTTGAAGTTTACCATTTTATGAAACTTTTTCAAACCTTTATTTGAATAGTTTCACAAAGCGGATAAGGAACATGTCTAGGCATATTTCACTCTAAAATCTATTTGCTTTAAGAAAATAGAGTTAGTTTTTTCTTTTTTTTTCATTATTGTAATGCAAGAAAATCTTATTATTTCTCACTGTAATGTAGAAAAAAAATACACCTACAAAAGTAAGTCTTTCATTTATGCATATTTAATTAAAACAATATTAACTGACTTTAAAACAAATCGCCATCATTAAGACAAATGGGAGTTACAAAATATCGAAAAATAAAAAGTATACAAAATATAAAAAATGTAAAATAATAAAAAAAAAACTTTTCTGAAGCAATCCAGTTAGCAAATTTTAATTTTTTTTTAAGTTTGTAATTCACATGAAAAAGCCACAATTCAAAAATTATAGTGGCCTTTAAAATAAGCCTGTCTTACTTTATGCAAAATGTTGTTTTTCTTTTAATTTTGAGGTCTGAGGATGTTTTCATGAGACTCACTCTTTAATAAATGTATTTATTTATTGAGCACTGTTGTGTTAATCGCTGAAGCAGGAGCACACAACCTCAAGTGTGTTTTTATCTTGGTTACGGGGTTTAGTGTCATGCAAATCATTAACCGTGGTAATGAAATCTTTGGGACTTCAGCAGAAACCAAACACAAAACCTCTAATGCTTCCCTGTCAGGCTAAAGAGAGACCTGTACACAGACATTTACAGCAGTGAAGAATAGCCCGTCGATGCTGTTTTACAGGTCTGAACAACAACCTTTAGATCGCATGCTTCTGAAAGCCTTTCTTTAGAAACGTCTGCGTTGCTTTGTCACTCAAGTAAAAAATGTAAACCAGTCCTGTCTGCTGTTACTGCGGTCTGTGCATGATACATAAATACATATAATACAGCAAAATCTTACCAGCTGACACATTTCTACCAACACGAGGTGTTTTTATCATTCTGTACGTGTTCATCGCTGCTGGTTTCCAGAGGCAGTCATGAAGACTTTGCTGCTTGTAATTATGGGCTGTCAGGAGCGTTTGCACTAACACCAGCACTTTATTGCAGTCTAATGCTTCCTAAAGGGCTTTAGTAAGTGGCATGGAAATGCTTTTGAAATCACACATTTAAATGCACAGTAAAACTGTAATGCTTAGGACAGCAGATTAGCATGCAAGAGTCTAGAAAGTTCGACAGAAGTACGTTAATGCAAATGCTGCTGCTACACAAGTTTGTTTTTGTGCATCGTTGTGTTCTGAAGTGTTTCAACAGCAATTCGAAATGGTTGCTTTCTTTAGTTTTTTTATATATTTAATTTATATTTTTGTGTGTATTTTGTCTATTTGAATTTTATATGTATATTATTTTAAATGTATATTCATTTTATAATTTTTTTTTCAATTTTAACATTTTTTTTTTATTTTAACAGCATTTTTAAATAGCAATTCAAATTATTTTTTATATTTTTATTATTTTATTTTGTGTATACTTTATATGCATTTTTTTATACATCTTATTTTAATATATATATAAACTATAATCTATAATACTTCCAAAAAATATGTTTCTGGACTTTTTGAGGGAGAGAGACAAAGAGAAACAGAAAAAACACTCTCTTTGCGTTAGTGAAGTTTAAATGAGAGATGCTGATTAAATCGGTTTCTCTTTCATACTAGATCCAATCTTAAAAGTAATGATGCAAAACCTGCTTTCTAATGTAAGCAGTCATCATGACAAGCAGGAAGTATGAAAATGGTGCTTGTGGGCTTGATGACTTTCATTACACTATTAAAAAAAAAAGATCTGACAAACTTCAGGTGTGAAACTGATGCATGGTTTTAATGGGGTTCAGTTTACGGTAGATTTTACAGGTATAATGGATTGTAATTTTACATGCTGTTATATGAACCAGACCTTGTTCTGCTTTAGTCTGCGTCGGTCTTGTGCTGGATAACGCTTCCGGTCTCACAGGTTTAGCGAGTTTTGATGAATTTGATCTCTGCTCTACTTGATGAATGAGCCAGAAATAACATTGACCATGTCGTAGTATTAATAGTCTTTTCATTCATTTGAGCAAAACATTGCGTTAAACGACAAATGCAACGTTTGCTTGTGTAAGGAAAGGGCAAACGTTGAATACAAGTTAATGATCATTTAGAGAAATTATTTAAAAGTCAAACTTGAAGAGATCTCGAATGCATCATAATGTCTTAGTTTTTGTTTATCTCAGTTATTTCTTATATTCGATTTATGTTTATTTATATTATAATAATAAAGTGTTCAATTAAGAAATGCAATATTTTTCCACATAGTTTTATATATATATATAAACTGGAACTTGCTGCAGCTTCTATTTCAAAGTGACTTCTATGAAGCACTTTTTGTCAAACATGCACAAACACCGATTTGGGTTTGTGCCGAATGATAGAGTTACATGTCTAACTATATCATTCTTGACTCTTACATGATTACAACTTTGTGTGTATAGCACATTTCCCACATGCTTGTAGTTTTGATTTTACTTAAATCAGAGTCACGCTTTATTTTGAGTTGTACAGTCTCAGAAAAAAAGGTTCAAAAGCTGTCATTGGGGTGATACCTTTTCAAAAGGTACACTTTTGTATTTTTAGGTATTTAAATGTACACTTAGGTACTAATATGTACCTTTAAGTTACCAATAGGGACTCTTATTTTAGGTACAAAGGTGTGCCTTTTGAAATGGTAGTGACCGCACCAGTGACCGCTTTTGTACCTTTTTTTCTGAGAGTGTAGGATTTGTATTATACTTGGATTTTAGTATTTTCACCAACAAGTGTTTTAGTTAACAAAGGCGATTTTTTTTTTTTATTTCTAAAAAATGATTTCCTTTGATCTTTAGCCATGAACACACACGGTTGAATAAAACTGGGTTAATATAGTTAACAAATACATATTTGCTACTTGGAATAAACCATAACCAAAACCAAAAATAAATAAATAAATAAAATAAATAAATTATATATATATATATATATATATATATATATATATATATATATATATATATATATTGTTTTAAAAAAATTATATATATATATATATATATATATATATTGTTTTAAAAAAATTATATATATATATATATATATATATATATATAAATATATAATTTTTTTAACTCACTTTAAGGCATAAAAGGTTTGTGTTTGTTAAAACTAATTAAAAAATTATAAATAATAATACAATAAAAACTAATATTGATAAAAATGAACCATCAAAACTATTGAAACTTTAAAATTAAGGTGAAAGCTGTTTTTTTTTTTATAAATGACAATGAATCAATACTATGTAAAATTGTCAAACAAAAACTAATAAAAAATCACAAACTAAAATTAAAGTGAAAACAGAACATAAAAAAATAGTATATGAACAAAGCATGTTTTTTTTTATTATTATTTAAAAGGACCATGTTGTGTGCAGAAGATTTTGATCGACTACATTGTCAAACTTTGCACACTGCATTTGTTTAAAGTTCTTAAAGTTACAGAACATTCTTTTAATTAATTCCAAGGTTGTAAGGGTAAATTGTGTCTTTTTTTTGGTGCAAGAAACCTTTATTAAAAGTGTACTGCTGTACATTCTTGACCCTTTCATCCATCTTTCCATTTATTTTCCCCTCATATCTCCAACTACCTCTGTTCCCAAGCCACTTCAATGCACAAAGATGGGGATAAAGCGAGAACATGTGAAGTCAGTGAGTTATTTAGACCAGTGGTTCCCAAACTTTTCCATTCCACTACCCACCTAGACAAGTGTAATTATTTCACCACCCACCAAAATATTTGAGAAAAAAAAAACGGTTGACATTAGTTTAAGCCTAATCGTAAAAGTTTGATGATAAATGAAGTGTGTCGGCGAGAACGGAGCACAATCCAACACTTTTAGAAAAGCATAAGAAGCCAAGCAGAACTATCTAAAACAGTTTGGAGATTACAATAATAAAATAATAAACAGATGGGTCTCGTTTTAAATAAACAAATCAAAACAAAACAAAAAAAACTGGATGACATTAAGTTCAGGCAGAAATGTATTTTTGCAATGTTTAAATAAATGTTCAGCAAGAATTTTGGCAAATACGTCAAGGAAATATTGCTAATTTTTGTACATTTTGTTATGTGGAAATGTTTAAATCTTGTAGTGTTACAATTAACCCTATGTTTGTGCCCTGCTCACCCTGTACATGTGAAATGCTTTTCACAAACCGTTTCCCGAACGAAAACAGTGCAGAGTTCAAACGGACGATAGAAATGAATGAACATGGCCTACTTGAAACCGCTTCGGCACCAGTGTTACACACTAAAAACTTCATAACCACGGGAAGAAGGAGGCGGGAACCGGCGGGAACTCGTCACATTCGTGCAGCCCTAGACTGAAGTGTGTGTGTGTGTGTGTGTGTCATTGAAACACAAATTTAGCTGCAGTTAAGTGACTTTGTGCGACCCACCTTGTTCCATTCTGTGACCCACAAGTGGGTCGCGACCCACCGTTTGAAAACCCCTGATTTCGACCACAGCTGGTGTGAAGGCTTCATTTCTGTAGCGTGGGATGTTGACATTTGTTATGTGCTAACAAGCAGATTTAATTGGATGTACAGTCTAATTAACAGAGGTGGAAAGAGTACAAAAATATTCTACTCAAGTAAAAGTACCATTACATTAATGAAATTTTACTTAAGTATAAGTAAAAGTACCAGTCTAAAAAATCCACTCAAGTAAAAGTAAAAAGTAGCTCATTTAAAATTTACTCAGAGTAAAAATTACTTAGTTACATTTTAACCAGTGGGAGGGAGTCAAAAATGGGACAGACCAAGGGTGTCAAACTCAGTTCCTGGAGGGCCACAGTCCTGCACAGTTTAGATTTAACCCTAATTAAACACACCTGATCCAGCTAATCTAATCATTTAGGTTTATTTGAAAACTACATGATATGTGTGCTGGAGCAGGGTTAGGGCTATGGCCCTCCAGGAACTGAGTTTGACACCCCTGGGATAGGTCTATTAATCTCAAACTAGTTGTTTTTAATTAAAGGAATCAGTTATTTAGAATAATAAAACATTTGGGCTGTTATCTGGCAAATCAGTATCAACAAACTCATCTTTTCAATACAGAGGAAATGCAAAAGCTTCATCGGACGTGGCATTTAGATGTATTACACTGTTTAGTGCAGGACAAGAATGCATTTAACCTGCAGTTACAAATGCATGAATAATGTTTTGATATGCCAGACATAAAATGTTGAATACTCATTTGAAATTATAAAAACTTAATTATAAAAAACAAAAAAAACAAAAGATACTTTAAATGTGAAATTAAAATGGCCAGTATGTGTCAGCAAGTCACTGTTAATAAGTGAGTCATTGCGATTGAACCAAATCATTTAAACAGTTGATTCATTCAGAAACGAAACACTGTCATGTTGCTCAGAGATGCAAAATTTTGCTTTGGTGGCTGTGTTTGGAATAAATTTTTGTTGTAGAAATAGAGCAAAAACAATGGCAATATGGTGTCTAAAACGCAAGTCTCTTAGTTTACTGTCCTGTTGTAAAAAAAAAAAAAAATATATATATATATATATATATATATATATATATATATATATATATATATATATATATCAGTGGCGGCTGCTGGTCTTTCAAAGAGGGGAAGCTCATTTTCGGCCTACATTATAACCCTCTGATGGTCTTCATTTGTAGTGACACTCGGGGTCTTTTTGACCCCAGACAATAACATTTCATTTTGTAATAGTAAAATACTTAAATTTTTTACAAATATAATTTTACTCTGTTCATTTATGTTTTTACTAAACTTTGTACAGTTTTTGGAGGATTTAAATCTTTTACATTTCTATAAATAAATAAATATTTATTTAAATAGGCTTTTTTTACAAAAAAAGAAAAAAGCATTTCAGGTAAAATTCACTTCATAAAAGACCCAGATTTCTAACTTTCATACATGTAATAAATCACTTTAACCACTAGATGGCTATAGTGTGTGTGTGTGTGTGTGTGTGTGTGTGTGTGTGCGCGCACATTTTAAATCTGTCTTAGTTACCAATTTAATTTTGTGGTGGTTCTGCATTTTACAAATATCAAGAAATATTGCCGCAGTTTGTCTTTCGAATACACTTGAGAAATCCGCGATCATGGGACTGAGCGTGAAACAGCTTCGCCGACTTCTTATGGTGCAGACCGCTGTCAGTCAAAAGGAGATCGACAGATCCTCCAATCATCACGCGGAAGCCCAGTCTTCATTCACCTCCAGAGACGCTGAGCGTCCGTGGGCGGGACATAATCGCAGCATTTATCCAATGACCGTCTAGCTTCGGAGCACTGAAAAAAACTGTTCAAAGCAGCCCCATCGAAGTCAATGGACGCTCGGCTTCAACAGGGAAATGCACTGTGACGCTACGGGAATGTATGAGAAGAAAATCGAGTCAGCCGACATGTAGCTGATTAACACAATACATAATACACAATAGTACATATTTGACCGTTGGGTTTTTTTTACATTAGAGGGGAAGCTGAGCTTCCCTTGCAGTCTTAAAGAAATCCCCACTGATCTATATATATATATATATATATATATATATATATATATATATATATATATATATATATATGTGTGTGTGATTATGATTTTTAGAGGAAAAGACAGTATTCTTTGTGTGATTTTGATTCTAAATGATTTTGATTGATTTCATTCTAAATGCATTTCAACAGACTGAATCACACAGTGAAAGAACACTCTAAATGCGCGCGTACATCATTAAAACAACAATTATGATATTATCGCAGACAATATATATCGCACACTCCGCACCAGTCTTTTTGGCTAATTTGTGCAAAACCTCTTGCTAAAATGTCAAAGCATCATTTTAACCACCAATGCAATGACGCAATTATTTAGCTCACCTCTATATGCTTACGTGGGGTTGATGTCTTGTCGAGATTTTATAAACTGCTAGTTTGGTCTCCCTAGGCAAGCACAGCATACACAGCATAATAGAGCATACATATGGCCAGGGGTTCACTTCATTTCCTTGAGTTCAACTTCAGAATATGACGGGGTTTCGTTTTCAGCGGTGTCTGCACCACTAACGCCTGTTTTGTCCGTCTGCATCTTTCTTGTGATTTTAGCGCCAGTTTGCCATACCTTCCAGGGAGCGATTTTTTTTTTTACTCAGTAATTAATGTGTTTTAAAATGTAACGAAGTACAATACTTCAAACAAAATATACTTAAGTAAAAGTAAAATTACAGATTAAAAAAAATACTTAAAAAAGTAGAAGTACACAAAAAAGCTACTCAATTACAGTAACGCGAGTAAATGTAATTCGTTACTTTCCACCTCTGCTAATTAAACACAGGTAACATGTTCACACTATCGGTCTTAATGCAGTTATCTCGTCCCTCCGCTCCAGGGGCTCGTTGTTGGCTGTTTGAGGGCCCTGATGATGGGGACATCATCATTTTGCCCACAGTTGCTGCCAGCCCTTTGTGTATTTGTATTTAATAGCGCTCTGGGGATGTGCCATCAGGGTGCGAGGAAACAAAAAAAGACTTTAATAAGTCCACTAAAAATTGTTATGTTAAATCGCCAAATGGTAATGGCTACAAAATAAAGAATGTTGTTTGCTTATTAAAATGTATTTATTTATTTATTTATTTATTTATTTATTTTTAATGATCAATTGAAACTAAACTGAATTAATTAATTTATTATATTGTAATTTTGAAGATGCAGAGCAATTAAGCTGTAATTGTTATTTTTTTTATTTATTAAGCTTATTTTAGTTATTTTATATTATTTTAGGTTTAGGTATTTATGTATTTTTATTTTTGACATATGAAACAAAGGGAAAGTTTTTATTTAATTTGATTTAATTTTATTTAGATATTGCTGTGAAACTAGGCAAAGTTATTTATTTTGGTTATTTTATTTTTTTTATAAACAGGTTGTTTTTTATTTTATTTTATTGTAATTGTTTTGATGGTTTGTGTATTAACTTGTTCATAAACTAAGTAGAAGGTAGCTATTTATATATATATATATATATATATATATATATATATATATATATATATGTATATATATATATATATATATATATAATAAACACTTCAAAATGATGTCTTTCTGATGCATGTGCATGTAGACAAATTAATTAATTAATTTAGTTCTGATAAGTAAACTAAGCCAAAGAAGCTATTTGTTTGTAATTTTTTAATGATCAAGTTAAGCTAGACTGAAGGAGTTTATTTAATAATTAAATTGTATATTGTAAATTTAAAATGTACAATTGTGTGTGTGTGTGTGTGTGTATATATTATATTATATAATATAGTATTTTTTTTATATTGAAATTAAGCAGAACTTATTTTATATATATTATATATTTTTAAATTAAATATATTTATTTTTAGCATTCGATTATTTTAGTTAGTTATATGATAAACAAGTAAAACTAGCCAAGTTATTATTATTTATTTTATTTAATCATTTATTTGTGTTCAAAACACTTGATGCATGTCCGTTTAGACAAATGAATACAATGCTGATGTTGATGCATAATAACTAGCTAGTGAAAACACTGGGCTGCTTTGGCTGGTTGTCAGTGGAGAAACAGGCTTATTTCCTCCATTACTGCGGTAGCTACTGTACAGATATAACCAGATAAAGGTTGATCTCTAGATTCAGCTGGAGAAACTGAAGGCCGGATCCATTATAGACAGATCCATTACTCCCAGCTAGGGACTTTCATTGGCTTTAATTGAGCTGAATTGTCGTAATACACAGATCTGATTATGTGGATGCGTAGACAACTGTAATGACTTTCTTCAGCTGAAATGAAGACGACGTCAGTCTTTAAATAAACCTCAGATGAATCACTGTATTTGTCGCATGTTTGATCGCCGATGGATTGATTCAGCAGTCGCCTGATGCATGCTGGAACATTTGTGTGGGTTTCTCAAAGAGTATGTTCATGTGACCTTCAACCAAAAAACATTATGCTCGAACAAACGTGCTCTAATTACATGCAGCATACCTCTTCAGTTAGGAAAAGCCTTAGTGATGATGGCCTACAAAAGCTTCGGACAAACCAGAGATGATAGAATGGAAGTCAGTCATTTGTGTAACGGTTTTGCCTCTTAGGTAAGCAGTTTAACTGGGATTAGGACTTGTTGTTGCTGTTGTTGTTTTTTCACAACTGCACATAATTGATTGTGACCCTGTCTTGAAGCTGTGACACTTTTGACATCATTCTGCCACTCTGAGGTTCACATATTTGACACGTCAGAAAAGCATCAGCGCAGCTGCAACAGTTGAGTTCTCACATAGTTTCTGCTGCAGCTCTACACCGCATCAGCATTTCATTCGGTTATTGCCATAAATTACCTGGTGAAAATGTCATGCATGAAAGTAGCCAAATTTGTCCTGTGTTAATTAATGTTAATATTAATCTAAATCTTAATTAATGTACAAAGAATGGAAGCCAGATCCCAGTGTTTGTCTTTTGCTTCCACCAGTTAACCATTTTATTTTATTTTATTTTATTTTATTTTATTTTATTCGCTATGTCAGCATGCAGAAATATTAGGATCAACTGTATTATGTTATTTTATAATATTTTATATTATATTATTGATAAAAATTATTATATTAATTCTAACAATTTATTTATTATATTGTGGACAAACTTTCTATAATGGACAAATTTGTCTAGAGAGGACCATTTTGATAAATATATTTTACTTACACCGAATTGTTGTAGAAACATATTTTATATCATAAGAAACTATATATTTTATATGTAAAATTAAGCTTTGTGCAGTTTAAATGACTCTTTTTGATTTTTATTTGAGTGTTGATTAAATTTGATTGATTTGGATTTTTAAAAAAACTCCTTTTGGTTTTAGTATTTGGCTAAATGAAAACTTACATTTTATTTGATTTTTTATTTATTTTGTCTGCCACGTAAACATGCAAAAATTGTTATATTATATTATATTATATTATATTATATTATATTATATTATATTATATTATATTATATTATATTATATTATATTATATTATATTATATTATATTATATTATATTATATTATATTATATTATATTATATTATATTATATTATATTATTTAGTGATGCACCGAAATTGTGACAATCAAAAATATTCTAACAAAAAAAGGGACATAAAACAGACCGTTTCCGCCAATCTCATGTTAATCGTGTGTACTATAGAGTAGTATTGCATCCCTCACATCTCTGAAGAGTCTTTAGTTTTATCAGATATATAAAAGACTGTACCGCTTCTGTCCAAGCTCCTGGAAGCGTGTCTTGGGCGGAGCTAAAGTGTCACAAGCACACGCAAGTTGCGAAACTTTTGCGTAGAGATCGTCTACAAGCTGTGAGGTCGAGATAAATAAAACAGGAACGAAAACTGCATTGACATACATTTTACTTAATTTGTTGTACCCACTGTTCCCCAAACGCTGGTTTCTTTGGGAAGCTGAACAAACAAAAACACACTGATTTGATTTTGTGATGTAAAAGCAAGCTGGTGACTTCCTTTACCCAAACGAAGCACGTTAAAGCTCTTTCGCTCTGGTTGATGTGTGCACTCTTCTAGGAGAAATGCCCATATAAGGAATTCTGTCCTTTATGACATCATACCAGGCCATACTAAAAAAAGAAAAAGAAAAAAACGTAATGATACTTAAATATAAACCCGGAAGGAGTATATTTGGCACAGAAATACTCCATCATACGTCCACCTCGTGGTTTTTTTATTTTTATTTTTTTTACTTATGTCTAGCATGAGAATCCAACTCTTTAACAGTGTAAATAAGTCAGAATGCATGAAATAGCTCCCTTTAATTTGCCAGGTTTGGCTAAATTGTAACTTTTGTTTAACTCTTTCCCCTCCATTTACGAGTTATCTTGTCTTTTAAAAGACAGCACTTGCGTACCATTGATGTGTTTTTACTGCTTTTCGTGTTTTCACAGTTTTCGCTGTTATACACTTGGGGGCGCTATAACACAAATCTTCTGAACGAGTTCAAAACCACCCGAACAAAAACACACATGAACAGGACGAAGAAACGTGCAATCTTTTATGTAAACAGATGCATATGATAAATAACGCGATCATCAGCATATAAATGAAAACAGTTTGTAGGACCTGCCACTAGAGGGCGCACTATCAAAACAATAACAATCGCGTGGTTTGATGATGCTAAGAAGGAGCGTGGAATGATGGGATTTGTTGTCTTCTAACCAACCGCTGACGGCCATCAAATCAGAAGGAAACATAAATCATGGATTTAACGCGAGTTCAACGATTTGTGCAAGTAGATTACATACAAAGTCAATGCAAAGACGCGTCCTCGCGTCTAGAGACGCAATGCCCTGCGTTTGTCGTGCATGCCCCATAATACTAAACTTGTTGATCGTTATAATGGCATACGTTTTCTGTAAAGATACAAATCAAAACAACTCACATGTCGAGTAAAACACAAGCAAGATCGGCATCTCTTTCTAGTTGAAGTTTGTCGCAAAGCTACTTCCGCATTTGTCCACAAGACTGTTGTCATGTGGTTTCTACATCCGATACAGTAGGTGGCGGTATGCACCTGATAAGCCTTGTTTGCAGTCTGCCATAAAACTAAGAAGAAGAACTATATATAGAACTACAGATTTTTTTAAATTAGGATAACTTTGGTTTCAATGTTTCTGGTAAAAAAAATTTATTCCAGAGCATCACCAGTTCTATGAATTCCTAAAGAATTCAGTGTGCTGTCTTCATGCATCCATGCTCTTCTTTATGTGTAGGTTTCCACCTGATCCCTCGCTTGTCCTCCATCGTGCCCGAGAGCTGTCTGCTGATTGTGGTGGGTCTGCTGGTCGGGGGTCTCATAAAGCTGGTGGGCGAAGTCCCTCCGGTGCTGGAGTCCAAGATCTTCTTCTTCTACCTGCTGCCTCCCATCATCCTCGACGCCGGCTACTTCCTGCCCATTCGGCAATTCACGGAGAACCTGGGCACTATTCTGATGTTTGCAGTGGTGGGAACGCTCTGGAATGCCTTCTTCGTGGGTGGTCTTCTGTATGGAGTTTGCCAGCTCAAGAGCGCTGATCTGCCGGACGTGAACCTTCTGTCGTGTCTGCTGTTCGGCTCCATCCTCTCAGCCGTGGACCCCGTGGCTGTTCTGGCTGTGTTCGAGGAGATCCACATTAACGAGCTGCTCCACATCCTGGTGTTCGGAGAGTCGTTACTCAATGACGCCGTCACTGTGGTGAGTATGTTGAATGGCTGTAGGCAATGGTTAAATATTACCATATAAAAAATATACTGTCTTTATGTTGGTGCTATATTCATTTGAAGATTGAATGTGAAATTATTGCAATATAAAAGTATATTTAAAAACTTTAATGTTGGGTGGGATTAATTGTGATTTTAAATTCAGAAAACAAAATGTGAGATTAATTAATAAATATATATATATATATATATAGAGAGAGAGAGAGAGAGAGAGAGTTTGGAAACATTACTATTTTTAATGTTTTTGAAAGAAGTTTCTTCTGCTCATCAAGTCTGCATTTATTTGATCAAAAATACAGAAAGAAACAGTAATATTGTGAAATATTATTACAACTTAAAATAATAGTTTTCTATTTGAATATACTTTAAAAAATAATTTATTCCTGTGATGCAAAGCTGAATTTTCAGCATCATTCCTCCAGCCTTCAGTGTCACATGTAACATCAGTCGATCACATGATCATTTAGAAATCATTCTAATATTCTGATTATTATGAGTGTTGGAAACAGTTCTGCTGTCTCATATATTTGATTAATAAAAGGTTAAAAAGAATTGCATTTATTCAAAATAAAATAAAAAATTCTAATAATATATTTTCTTTACTATCACTTTTTATCAATTTAACACATCCTTGCTGAATAAAAGTATTAATTTTACTTAAAAAAAAAAAAAAGAAAGAAAAAAAATTACTGACCCCAAATTACTGACCAGTAGTGAATATTGTTATTACAAAATATTTATATTTTAAAAACATAGCTTCTTTTTTTTTTTTTACTTTTTATTCATCAAAGTATCCTAAAAAAGTATCACATGTTCTGAAAAAATATGAAGCAGCAGAACTGTTTCCAACTTTGATAATGAATCATCATATTAGAATGATTTCTAAAGGATCATGTGATAATGATCCTAAAAATTCAGCTTTGCATCACAGAAATAAAAGATAATTTAAAGTATAATAAATTTAAAAACAATTATTTTAAGTTGTAATAATATATCACAATATAAAAATGTTTTCTGTATTTTTGATCAAATAAATGCAGGCTTGATGAGCAGAAGAAACTTCTTTCAAAAACATTAAAAATAGTAATGTTTCCAAACTTTTGGTCTGTACTGTGTGTATATATATATATATATATATATATATATATATATATATATATATATATATACAAAAATACACAGACATAGAGATAAATTAATTTTGATGTACATAATACAGTTTGCAAATAAGCAATATATATTATTTATTCAAATTAATTTATTATTATTAAGATAGCTAGACAGACATTTAATGTGCAATTTCATTTTAATTAATTAAATTATTGCATATTAATATTATAACAACAAATTCAAATATGACCCATACTGGGTTCATAACATTGTTATTATTTTATATATATCTATATATATTGTATTTATATTTGTAAAAATAGTAATAATATTTTTTAAGTTAATTAAAATACTTAATACATTTTTTTTAATTGAAACGGCTGTTAATTTTAGTACCGTGGCAGCACTATATGTTTTGTGGGTGTAATGCAGTGCTGGTGTTGATCTGTGATGCTGCAGGTGCTCTATCATCTCTTCGAGGAGTTCTCCAGTGCGAATACGATCACTGCCACGGATGTGTTTCTGGGTGTGGTGTGTTTTCTGGTCGTGTCGTTGGGTGGCATCGTGGTGGGTGCCATCTACGGCCTCCTGGCGGCCTTCACGTCACGCTTCACCTCGCACACGCGTGTCATCGAGCCTCTGTTCGTCTTCGTCTACAGCTACATGGCTTACCTGTCGGCCGAGGTGTTTCATCTGTCCGGCATCATGGCGTAAGTGTTATCTCAGTATCAGTGAGATGCTAATACACTGTAGTGTTGTCAAAAGACCCGGTACTTCGGTACCAAGTCGGTACTAAAAAAATGTAAATGTGACGGTACCAGGTTTCTGTAATGGAGTTCATTTACAATTATTCATATTCATTTTCGAACAAGCAGAAGACATACCGGTTTCTCCGGTAGTGGGCGGAGCTAATGCGCAAATGGCAATTTCATTGGCTGGCGCTGATTTAGTACCGTTCCTGTTTTAATTTCAGCAAATCATTTTGACCGAACGCAGACAAAGTGATTAATATTCATGAACCCAGCAGCTCATCAATTCATAGTGCATTGTATATACATAAGTATGATAGTAGAATTAGTAGTAGTATTGTCTTTTAATAATAATTAATATGATCTATTACTATTTTTTTACAGAAACCCTCAATGACCAAAAATATCTTAAGCATCACCACCAGTCAGTTCAAGTTCAGTTAAAATGACAAATATGCATTCATTAGGCTTAAAAGTTAATTTTTACATAAAGGCATTGTGCTAGAAATATTACTATTATTTAGTAAAATGTATATAATATTGCTACTACTGTTGAAAAAATTTATAAAACTTTATTTTTTAAAGAAATAAATCACAATAATTCTTCCATGTTTTAATTTTAATAGCAAATCCCCTTTATTTACCAAAAATAAAATGTTTAAATTTCTTAAATTAAAAGACAAATTAAATTTGGGTGAAACTTGTTTACTGTTTTTCATGTTTATATAACTTGTAGAAAAACTTTAAACACAATTGTAAATAAGTATAAAGAACGGCATTGGTTTTATTTTTAGTGCTAAAAAGTTTTTTTTTTTTAATTAGCATATTTTTGTGTTTTGCTTTGGTACCGAAATTGGTATCGAGAACCGTGGATTTTCACTGGTATTGGTACCGAATACTGAAATTTTGGTACCGTGACAACACTAATACACTGTTTAGTTCATATTTTGAATTAGTTTTTCTTTTACATTCAATTGAATTTTAGTCACTTTTATTTGTCTTTGTTTTCAATGTAAACATTTTTTTCTTCTTTTTTATATTTTAGTGCATCTAGTACATTTACTACTTTTCAGATAAGATTTGTTTTATTTTAAGTAACGCAAATTATTTTATCTTTCGTTTTCACTTGAGTTAAAGTTTTAGCATTTTTTATTTATTTATTTAATATGTTTATATAGGTACATTTTAATTGTAGTTATTTTAGTGCATCAAGTAGATGAATAGAAAATGTTGCTTAAAAATTAAGTTTTGTTATTGTATTTTATTTCAAGTAACGGAAGTGTTTTATTATGGCTTTAGTTTAATTTGAATCTGAGTTCAAGATTTAGTATTTTTTTTTATTATTATTAGTTTTCTTTTAAATACGACTATACAGGTTTTATGAATTTTTATTTCACTTTTTGTTTTAGTTATTTTAGACAAGTAAACTACACTAAAATGGTAAAAGCTGCCTTGGCAACTAGTTATTTTAAACTAAAACTAAAAAGTTTTTTGTTGTTGTTGTTTTATTTCAAAATAAATTGTATTTCATTTAATGCATTTTTTATATATATAATTAACTATAATATCCCTGTTTGCTAAAGGGACTTATTACATGTTGCTAAAACATTTTTATTTGGAATAACATGCACCAATAAATTGTGCACAAATAGATGGGGAAAAAATGAAAATGTAAAAAAAATATATATATTTTTTTTTTATTTTCTTTCATTTAGATTATTATTATTTTTTTTTTTTTTTTGATTTCTGTGAAATTTTGTTTAATTGTTTTTTATTTGGTACAACAGTGAGTCACACACAGGAGCATGCATTAATGTTGAATTTCTTTAACATTAAATTAAATTGCACGTTTATGGGGCTTTGTTTCTTTTGAAAATGTTGGCTGAGGACTCCAAAATTTCATAAGAGATAAGCGATCAGGGCAGGTTTTTCTCCCATTTGAAAGCATCCAGTGATTTAACAGCTTGTCACAGACACTTGATCTATCGTCTAAAGGCACTTGGAGTCACTGCTCGTGAGTAACAGGCTGTCAGAGCTGATCTGGTGATGCTCGAGTGGATGATAAAAGAAGTCTGAAGCTCTGACAGCGATGTGATTCACGGTGTGCATTAAGGTCCGCCAAACTGATCCACCCATCACAACAACAAACCATTACTAATGTGCCGTTCTGACAAGGGCTGGGCTGAATATTATTGTTCAAAGATTCTTTTGTTAGTTTTTGAAAGAGGTTAAAGTCAGTAAGGATGCATTAAACTGATTAAAAGTGACAGTAAAGATATTAATAATGTAACAAATAATTTCTGTTTCAAATAAATGAACTTTCGATTCATCAAAGTATCCTGAAAAATAAAATGCAGCACAGTTTCCACAAAAATATGAAGCAGCACAACATTGATTATAATAAAAGCCCCTTATTTGACAAATAAATAAATAAATAAAATAACAAAGTAATTGTTGTATTTCTCATTTGATTTTTTTTTAAATGCTTATTAAATTGGTTACAAAAAGTAAAAAAATAAGGTTTTATGTAAACCATTGTGCAGCATCTTGTCGGACAAAAAACAAAGCTTTTGTTGTAAATTTGTAATATTAATATCAGTTGATTTTTAAATAATAATAATTTAGTTATTTCATTATAAAATCTTATTTGATGGTAAATTTTAATTAAATCACACAGCAAATAATCCAGAAAAATAAAATAAAATGGAAAACATGAAAAAAAAACTACTGAATCTCGTTTACAACATCAGAAATGATTGATTGATGATTTGTGATCAAATTGATGATTTGATCACAGGAATAAATTATATTTTACAACATATTCACATAGAAAACACTCATTTTAAATTTTAAAAATATTTCACAATATTACTTCGATTTTACTGTATTTTTCTCAAATACAAAATTCATTTTGCTGAGCAGAAGAGACTTTTCAAACATCTAAAAAAAAATCATTATTAGTGCATGCATTTGCTTTTATTTGACTAAAAGTGTTTTTACCCTGATTAAAAACAGCACATGGACACATAACAGTCTCGAATGATTATTGCTCTATAAAATGGCATATTTGTTTTTCTTGAGCTGTGAACCAGTCTATTATGCAAAGCATTCTCCGGAAGGCACAGCTCACTGCGGTCACAGGAAGTGTTGTCACAGATGCCCTTTTAAAAGAGGAACAGATGAGAACAGGAGGAACCCAGGAGTTAAAATGATCAACCCTGATTATGTTCCCAAAGGTGGAACTTTCTGACAGAAGCCGGTCACTTCGGCTGTTTTTCATGACCTCACCGTCACCTTTGAGACTCGTCTCGACTGTAGGTGGAATTATGTTGAGTTAAATGAGGCTGACCCAGATGTTCCCTTTCAAGGGTGTATGCTTATATTTTTTGATGAGCTATTGACAGACAGTTATGCAAACTGTTGGCGTGGTGCGATATGCAAGGGCTTGTCGAAATTCAGCACGTGGACCCAAATGACTGTAAGCCGAATTATGACAGAAATATATTACTAATGTATTTGTCAAAGTAGTTGTACATTGTATTGTATTGTTATTTTATTATTATTATAAAGGGGTGGTTGATTGTGATTTCACTTTTTTAACGTTAGTTAGTAATGTGGCTGTTTGAGCATAAACGATATCTGCAAAATTGCGACAATGAAAGATCAATGCAAACAAGATATCGTCTTTTAAAATTCTGGCAGTTTAATGCCTACAAAAATGGCTGGCAAGGGACTACAACGAGCTTCTTCCTGGGTCACGAACCCAGATAAACCCCACCCCCGGGAACACGTGACAAAAGGGGCGGGGCCGTATTGTGCTGCTTTAGAGAAGAGGAAGAGAAAACTAGGGGTGCACGTAAAAATCTGTGCATATGTGAATCCCGATTCTGTCTTCTAAATTGTTTCATTTATACATTGCTATTTTTCTAAGGAATATAATGCAATTAAAATATTTTTACATCCTATTTATTTGACCAAAAAAATTAAAATGCCTTGTTTTGTTATATTTTCATTTGATTTTAAAAGAACGATTACATAGGTTTTATGAAGTCGTTTCATCAGATACCGTATTTGATGATAAATGTGTAAAACACAATCTACAAAAAATTAAATGGACAACAAACAAAGTTATGATTGCATTGATTCTCAAGGCCTAAAAAACACATGCAATGCATTTCATTCTCAATTGAATGAAATGAATATTGTGATAAATCAGATGATATGGAGGAAGGATATGAGGATGTTGTCATGTGAGTAATGTGGGTGGACCTTCTGTCTTCAGACTAATCGCATGTGGAGCCGTCATGCGTCCCTACGTGGAGGCCAACATTTCCCATAAATCCCACACCACCATCAAGTACTTCCTGAAGATGTGGAGCAGCGTGAGCGACACGCTCATCTTCATCTTTCTGGGAGTGTCGACTGTGGCCGGGCCGCACGAGTGGAACTGGATCTTCGTGGGGGCGACCCTCTTTTTCTGTTTGGTGGCGCGTGTTCTGGGTGAGTGAGGCTTAGTGGTAATTATTCACTAGACTTCATTAGAAGTATAACTCAGAAAGTCTCACTCCTGTATCTGGGGTGTCAATGTGATTGTGTGTATTTACATCATAGGTTCAGGGAAGGTCCATCATCTCCAAGTAGTTCCTTGCGATATGATACACAGTTTATATATATATATATATATAGAGAGAGAGAGAGAGAAATACAACTACATATATATACAGCTGTGGGGGGAAAATTAAGGGAGTGCTTGCAAATTCTCAGTTTCTCGGTTTTTATATATATATATATATATATACATTTTTAGTTAATGTAAAATCAAAATATATGATCAAATAAAATCTTTAAAAAAAAAAAACTTAAATGATATTAAATAATATATACACTTTTTATTGTATAATACTTACATTACTAGTTAAATATTTGCAAAAATATAATAAATATACTATAATAAACTAATAACTAAATATATATTTTTTAATCATAAGAAATTAAGAGGCCACTTGAAAATTCTCAGTTTTATATATAAAAATAAATTAAACTTTTTTATTATTATTATTATTTGTAGCTGTGTTTACAAATATATAGATTAATTAAATAATTTGATGTAAATAGTTAATAAAAATAAAATCAATTATCACAAAATAATATATATACACTTTTTATTGTATATGGGTTCAGAGAAGGTCAAAAATTAAATTAATAAAAAGAATGTAACTAATACAAAAGGTACAAAAATAAAAAGTAAAATATTTGCTTAAAATTATAAAAATATATTAATTTAAATGAAAATACATTTATATAAGTATAATAAAATTTGTAAATAAATTTACTAAATACACTTTTAGTGAAAAGTGAAAAAGTGTACATTGTTGATTTGTATTGAACTGTTGTTATTTAAGTTAATTGAGTATATAGATATATGAAGGTCCATCATCGTTAAATAGTTCTAATTATGATGAACTGTGTTTTGATTTGAATAAATTTGACTTCCTCTTCTTTTAGAGACTTCTGTTCACCTAGTTAAAGAAGCGGTTGTATTCTTCTGTTCTCTCGGTGCCTGAGGTTGTGAACGGTGGCACATTTTGCAATGCTTGTGTTTATTTAAATGTTTCGTTTTCTCCAAAGGTGTTATCGGCTTGACCTTCGTGATCAACAAGTTCAGGATCGTCAAACTCACGTCTAAGGACCAGTTCATCATCGCTTATGGCGGTCTGAGAGGAGCGATTGCCTTCTCCCTGGTCTATCTGCTGAAATGTGAACACTTCCCCAGGAAAAACATGTTCCTCACCGCCATCATCACGGTCATCTTCTTCACCGTGTTTGTGCAGGTCAGTGTCCGGCTCCTCACATCCAGCTCATGGAGGATATCCCTTTAGATGAATCACCATCAGATCTTTTCTGTGTTTTCTGCATTGAGTGTAGTTGAGTGATGCCAGATTCTTTGAGATATGATACACGGAGATTTTATACGTTTTTAATGATTTTATAAAAAATATTTTTATGTCTAGAAAATGTTACAATATTTTATGTATTTATAAAATATAGAATATGAATAAACACACATGCATACACACACACACACACAAACACACACACACACACACATTTTTATATTATATAGAAACCTAAAATGAAATGCAAATTAAAAGTACAGTAAAAATTATTTGATATAATATATGCACTTTTATTATGTTTGTATAGTATTTATATATATATATATATATATATATATATATATATATATATGCATGTATATATGTATGTATGTAGTTTTAAGATAGATAGATAGATAGATAAAACTAAAAAGAATTAAGAATAAAAGTAAAAAAATTTCTAAATCTCTAAAGTCGGCCGATCGTGATTGGAGCAGCCCTAATTTATTTCATATAAAATATTATATAAAATATATAATTTATTTTGTATAAATATAAATTGATGTACACAATTTATAAAATTATAAAAAAGCAAGTGTCTGTGTAATAATGTGAGAAAAAGAATGATTAAATCGGCATAAGTCAAGATCTGATTCGACGAAGATTTGCTTAATCCTGCAAAATGAATTTGACAAATGCAAATCAATTAAATTCTGTGTAAAGATTTCAACTATGATGAAACAACAATCCTAATGTTAATGTTTCTGCTGAAAATAGTTTAAAAGTCATACATTTTAATCGTGTAATTAAATCTTCTTTAAGAATTCCCCGCAGGTCTAGCCTCACGTGTGATACGCTGATGTAAAGTCCTCAGAATTGTTCGAGCAGCTTTTTCTCTGGATTATTGAACGCTTTGGTGTGGTGTGTTTATGCCATTACTCCTTCTCTTCAGACTCTCTGTGCTGTTTGAGAGAGCTGTGGAAGCCCTGATGGCTCTCTAGCTTCTGTAAATGGTGAAAGTAACCCTCTTGGTCTCTGTTTTGAATGATTGATATCGTAACAAGAGAGTCTTTCTGTTTTGTGCTACAACAGAGCAGAACCAGCGTAGAGTCTGTGTACAATACACAGACATGATCAGATCCAGATCTCCACAGGTTTACTGATGTTGCTGGCTGATTTGTTTTAGTGTGTCCGAGTGCTTTAGCGTTGTGCTAAACTGTTCGGCAGATCTGGTGTACTGTAAATCTCCTCATGAGTGTTCGCAGCTCTGAAATAGATTTAATTCACCCTTCCACAAATTAAAGCCGTAACAAGATTTTATTTTTTTATTTTTTTTAATTATTTTATAATTTTTTTAATGTATTTATTTTTTATTTAATATATAAATATATATATATATATATATATATATATATATATATTTTTTTTTTTATAATGCAGTGGAAAATTAAGTGTATAATTATAATAATTTATAATATAATATTTTAATATTAATTATTAACTATGCAGATTTAAATTTAAAGCATTGGCTTTCATGCAATTTTAGTTTTAACTCTTTGTTGTCAATGCATATAAGAGAATATCAGTTTTGTTTTGTTTTTTAGATGTCTATCTTTTGTTTTATTTTATTTTGTGATGCAGTTCTGTCTAATGCAGTGACTTTCATACAGTCTTGGGTGCATTATTTGGGGTCCCTGCAACAATCTGTGAACTCGCTGCATAGAGTTTGTGCTGTTCACAGGAAGTGGGATGTGGAGAGCGTTTGCAGTGTCAGATGTGACGGTGCGTTTGCTATTGCTGCATGCGGTGTAGCTTGATCTCTGCCGGCATCTGGCCTTAAGGAAAAGCCCTCTTCACTCAGAAACAACGATAGTGTAACAAACGCTGTCATAGCATCAGTGCTCAGAACACTGTAGTATTACAAATCATGCATGGATGAGTGAGGACACGTTATGAATTACATGTAAATGCAACTCTTTCTTTAAGTGATCAGGAGGTTTTTGCATAATATTTTATTCATTTGGAATCCGAATCAGAACAAGAATTATGAAATCCCTTTCTATTTCTATCTCATTCCCATATTCTTGTCTCACACACACACACACACACAAACCGCGTTACAATGCATAGTTTGGTTTTATTTTATGTAGTGCAATGCAATTATATCTAATGCATTGATAGATCTGCTTTAGAAGTCTCTGAGAAATATTCAGCTGGACAGTTTTGCTATTTAACTTTTTTATATCATTTCATTATATTATGCTATTTAAATTATTTTATATTGTATGCCATACTATTTTATGAAATTATATCTAATTCAGTGGCAGATGTGTTTTTAGAATTCTTTGAGAAATGCTTTGTTTGAAAATAGTGCTATTTTATTGCTTTTTTTTGTTTTTTTGTTTTTTAAGAAGAGCAATGCAGTTTCTAATGCAATGACTTTCATGCAATTTTAGGTTTACCTGTTTGGGTCCACTGTCATAAGTTTTGCATTTCAATAGGAGCATCTGTGAGCACTCATCAATTTGGGCTCCTCTCTTTGTTCTGGCAGGGCATGACCATTCGTCCTCTGGTGGACCTCCTGGCGGTGAAGAAGAAGCAGGAAACGAAGCGATCTATTAATGAAGAGATTCACACACAGGTTCTGCTCCTCTCTGAGTTTCTCCCATCTGTGATTCAGGAATATTTGATGCTTTCTCGATATTCTGCATGTCTCGACGTGATTAGATTACACAGTCTTGATCATAATAAAGCTGGGCTGGGTTAGATGAGTTAATTATGATAAGTGAATTATTTCGCTCTCTTAACATCCAGTGCTACTGGAGACGAGTGTTTGAGCGCCACCTGCTGGTCACAAACTGGTACAATCACAGTTTTTTCAGAAGATAAATACTGCTTGATATATTTAGAATGACAGGTATCAAAACATTTCAAGACCAAGTGTCCAAATGAATCCCTTAAAATCTGCCTAGAATGTTTCCAGGTCATGTTTGAACACAAACCTACAGGTTAACAATAATGAATTTGATTTTGCATAAAGAAAACGATGATGATTTTTAACCCACAATGATTTTTGCATGGTGACTTTTATTTTATTTTTCAAGAATGCACCATAATGCATTTTTTTAAAAATCGTTATTGCAAAATTTTTTAAACGTTTCATTTATTGTAGTATTTACTGGTTGAATTAAAAACTAATTTAAAAAAAGATTAAAATGGTAAATGCATTCAGGACAGTAGGGCTGGGAAAATAAATAGATCCATCGCGAATCGAGAAATGATTCAGCATTGATTCTGAGATTTTCCGAATGCATCGCGATTCTTTCTTGAATCGATTGTGAGCTTAGTTTTGAACAGCAGAGGGCACTGCATGCTACTCTGCTCGTTTCCAAATCCTTACAGACACTTGAACCTAAAATAATCATTCATTAATCTATTAATCTACAGCACATCTATTGTCATCTTGTTGATTTTAGTTTTTGGATCATCTGCTAACCGGCATCGAGGACATCTGCGGACATTACGGACACCATCACTGGAAGGACAAGTACGGATAAGTCATGCATGAAAGTCAAATTCGGCTTTTTTTTTCTATATGAAGTCTGTATGACATCAGAATGTCTGGTCTTGATGATTTCGATGCGATATGTGTTTTGATGATGAGATTTTGAAACCAGATTAGTTTAGTTGGTTGAGTCCACAGATCTTTTCCTGCTGCTGCAACAGAGAAAGTGAGATTTCGGATCAAATTTAGGTCCGAGATGGAGAACGCATGGTTATGTTCTACATCGATTTCAGACAAAGCATCAGTGTTTCTCTGCCACTAATGATGCAAGAGGCAGGGTTTTGTCAAATGGATAAAAGATGACCATGATTTTATGAGAGCTTCGCCTCTTCTGCTCCTTTCCAGGCTGAACCGCTTCAATAAGAAGTACGTGAAGAAGTGCCTGATAGCAGGCGAGCGCTCCAAAGAACCGCAGCTGATCGCCTTCTACCACAAGATGGAGATGAAGCAGGCCATCGAGCTGGTGGAGAGCGGCGGAGGATCCAAGCTGCCCTCGGCCATGCCGTCCACCGTCTCCATGCAGTGAGTGTTTCCAAACGCCCGCCCGCACTCGCCCTTGATTTGGTCTAGAATTTATGGAACGTAGACAGAATTTGTGGAATGTGCATTGAATTTAAGTAGCGATTATAGCACGTTTGGGATGAATGAAGAATGTGTGGAATTAATGTGTTTTTAGAGCGTGTGAGAAATTCATGGAACTCCATGGAACATGGAATGCATATGGAGTCTGGAATGTGTAAAGAATTTCGAACACGTGGAATATATGCACTTTTGTGTGGGCTGTGTAAGGAATTTAGGAAACGAGTGGAATATGTACAATTTATGGAATGCGAATGGAAGGTGTAAGGAATTTATATAATGCATGCAGAATGTATGGATTGTGTAAGGAATTCAGAGAATATGCGGAATTTGTACAATTTATGGAATGTGTAGCGAATTTATGGAATGTATAAGGAATTTATATAATGCATGTACAAATAATTAAATTTATGAATTGCATATACTGTAGAATGTGTAATGTGTAAGGAATTTAGAGAATGAGTGCAATGAGTACAATTTATGGAGTGCATAAAGAATTTATGGAATGTATAAGGAATTTATATAATGCAAGCGGAATGAATGCAATTGATTGAATGCATATAATGTATGGATTGTGTAATGAATTCAGAGAATATGCGGAATGTGTACAATTTATGGAATGCATGTGTAAGGTGTAAGGAATTTATATAATGCATGTGGAATTAATGAAATTTATGAATTGCATATAGAATGCGGAATGTGTAAGGAATTTAGAGAATATGCAGAATGTGTACAATTTATGGAATGCATATAGAGTGCATAAGAATTTATATAATGCATGCAGAATGTGTAAAATTTATTGAATGCATATAGAGTATGGCATGAGTAAGGCATTTAGAGAATGAGTTGAATGTGTACAAATTATGGAATGCATACAAAATGGGGAATTTATGAAAGGTTCAAGGAATTGATAAAATGCATGTGGAATTTCTAGAATATGTATAACTTGTGGAATGCATGGAATTTGAGTAGAATGTGTAGTTCTTGCAATGTGTATGGACTTTAGAGAATGCACAGAGAGTGTGTAAAATGCATATATAGTATGGAAGGTCTAGGGAATGTATACAATGCACGTGGAAAGTATGCAATTTATGTGGAATGTGTATGGAATGTATGGAAGGTGTATTTTTTTATATAATGTGTGGAATTTCGAGAGTGTATGTAATGAGGAATTAATGGAATGTGTGTAGAATCTTTGGAATTTGTGGATGGGGAAGCCTTTGTTCTCGGATACTCAGTTTTTATTTTCAATCCCCAATGTTTTCCAGGAATATCCAGCCCAAGAGGTCCTCTCAGGAGCGGGCGCTGCCGCAGCTCTCCAAGGCTCGTGAGGAAGAGATCAGGAAGATCCTGCGCACAAACCTGCAGAAGACACGCCAGAGAGTGAGCGCTCGCCACTTCCTGTTCTCTGTATTTCCTTCAGTCGTGTGATTGATGCGGATCAAGCCAGACTCTCTTGTGTGTTTTCAGCTGCACTCGTACAACAGACACACGCTGATCGCTGATCCGTATGAGGACGGCTGGAACGAGATGCTCATCAGACGGAAGAAAATGAAGGATCTGGAAAAGAAGGTTTGACGTTAACGACAGATCAGTATTAGATACGAGCAGATTATCAGTATCTAAAAGCAATCCATTGCCTAATTCATTCATGCACTTTATACAATAAAGAGGAAAAATCAATCTCCGTTCATTGTTATATGGTCACTAGCCATCAGAAATCATCTCAGTTGACTGCTACTTGACGCCGAGTATCGAAAGATAGAATGCACTTTATTAATCATAACCGAATGTCACCGTACTTTCAGATATCGCAGATGAAAAATTACCTCACCGTTCCCGCTCCACCATCTGATTCGCCCTCCATCGCTCGAGCTCGACTGACTTCAGGTGAGGCGGCGCTTTATTCTGCTGCATCATCGAGCTCTTTCCTCTCAGTGAATGTGCAGTGAATTGACAATCATGCATGTTGAGTTATTGAGTTATTGCACAGCGCCCTCTAGTGATTCACCAGATTTCAACTCTTTGCCGATTTCCTTACAAAAATCTATACAAGTTGTTAGTACAGTAAAATTGCGGTAAATGGATATTAACCATTATGGTCATCATAAAAGAAATCAATCAACATGGCAAAAAGTTCACGAAAGCTTCATACTTTGGTTCACAGTAGTAAAAATAACTGTAGTACTTTGGCATGAGTTATAATTACCATGGTGCATTTCTGTAATGGCTATCATATGTTTAAAGGGCAATTACAGACCAGTAAAATTTCATGAAAAAATCTAATTATATACACATTTCTTGAAAAATGTAACAAAAGTTTAACCCCATATTGATGCCTTTTTTTCTTGTTTGAAACATAAGCCTCATTAAGATGTTAGATTTTTGCTTCTAAGAAAAAAAATCTGTTATTTCAAAATCTTTAATTCAAGAAAAAAATCTCTCTATATATTTTTTTATATTATGCATATTATGTTATTATTCGTACGCTTTTTAATTAAATGGATATTTGAGTAACAGAGTTATATTTTACTAATGTTTATCTACTATAATAATATTTATACATTTTTATTAGCTTTTTATATTTTATTTTTAGTTTGATTTTAGTATTTCCTAGTAAAAAATATTTAAATGTACAAAAAAAAATTAATAATAATATTGACAAGCATTAAGCTTACAGTTCTTATTTTAATTCTTCTAACCCCATATTGATGAATAGTTTAATTTTTGCATAAACCTCTTTAAATTTTATTCGAATTTTGCTTGCAACAAGACAAAAAAAACTATGTGCAATTGAAGTAAAAAGTAAAATTCTTTATCTTTTATACAACGTAAATTATAAAATAAATCACACTTTTCAAGTAAATTTATCTTTGAATTATTATTTACATATTGTACTATTTTTGAATAAGCTTTTCATTTTATATTTTCAAGTTTTAATGTTTTTGTTTTGTCATTTTTATACGTTTTCTGTTATATATATAAATATTTAGTTTTATTTCAGTAGTTGTATTACTTTAACCAAGGCAACATTTCTAATTTCCGTCTAATATTTATAGTGTATTTGATCTCAGCTTTATTTGAAGTTAAAAACTGATTGTCTGTGTAGTATCTGTTCAGTTCCTGACCGCTTCCCTCTCACAGACCCTCAAGGAAGGGGCCTCAAGTCAGCCACAAAAATCATCCCCAGCATTAAAGTGGACCTTGTTTCACCGCAGAACCCAGAGTCCTTCAACGTGGAGGATGAGTTCAGACAGAAGGGAAGCCAGCCAAAGGAGAGCAAGGAGGAGGACGGCGGCCTGACCATGAAAGTCCCCTCTTCTGAGAAACAGAAGAAGGACAAGACTCCTGACGAGGAGCCGCAGCAGCGGTTAATGCGCTGTCTGAGTGACCCGGGCCCCGCAGCCGAAGAGGAAGAAGAGGACGACCCCTTCCTCCCCTGAGAGAGCAGCCGTCTGTCCTCAGGAGGATCATCAACTGCTGTAACACAAGGACAGATATATATAATCTGTAGCAAGCCAAAACGAGAACGTCAGGAAAATCACCCAAAATAAAGGAAATGAAAAAGGAGCGATCAAAATAAGTCTTTTACTATTTTTTCTGCTTGTCATTGTTCTTCTCATGTGAAGCCTAACAACTGTCCTCACCGGGCGTGATGTGACTCTACTCTCGAGCGACGAGGGATCGAGCGCCATCAGATGTTTGCTATGGAATAATAATATTCCACACGGGGGGAACAGATCTATGCATAACCAAACAGTCGCTCTGTTCAGTCTATTCAGGTGAAACTCTTCTCTTGTTGTTTTCATAAGCATCGATGCATTTCTAGTTCATGATGCTTTTGTATTGATTCACATGAATTGCCTTTGTGACGCGTGCATCCCTAGTTGTGTTTTACCTCTGGGGAATTAGACTCAGGAGCAATATGACACCGGTTACATTATGGCCTTTCTTATATTTATTATACAGATGGTGCATGTCTACACTGGTTTATTATTTCATCCCTCACACATAGAGGACCAGTCAAGGCATGCTCTATTTGCAGTGCACATAACAAACCTGAGAAACAACTATTAACTTATTGTGATCGCACAAGAGATTTACACATGTAAAGACTTTATTTTATACCAAAAAGGTTGATTGGTTGTAATTGTGTTTCCTGTTTTCTTTGCTTGTACTTTATATCAAAGAACATTTAGGTCTAATCTTCAGTTCCTTATGCACTCAAGCGCTTTGGTGACCACTCGGAAAAACATCTGGACCGACGAATTAATAAACCTTGGTTTAAAGGGATAGTTCATGCAGAAATGACAGAATTATGTCTTTTTTTAACTCGCCTTTAATTCATTCCATATGCTATTTTGTCCATGGAAAGACAAATGTTGATCTTTACGCAGCTCTTTTCTTTAAAATGTCATTGTGGCTCCATCTGTTGATTTCCGAGAAAAGGACAAAAAAAAGCATTATAAATGTATCCAAACTGTTATCTGTATGATTTGTACATTATATTCCAATTCTTCAGAAGTCATGCAATTATGAAAGCACATTTCTGCCACAAAAAGTCATGGTAAATCATAATTATGGCATAGAATCTCTAAATATGAGATAGTAAATCATAATTGTGAGTACAGTCATAATTATGAGATAGTACCTCATGTTTTGACTATTTAACTCCTAATCGAAATGATGAGATAAAAAGTCATGATCATAAGTCGAAATATGAGATACTAATAATTATGAGATGAAAAGATAATTATGACACAGAAATCAAAATATAAGGTAGCAAGTCTTAATTAGTAAAAAGTAAATGACAAGTATGAGATAAAAAGAAATAATGAGAAA